>NC_058131.1:492791948-492819044 GCF_016433145.1 Gracilinanus agilis
GTAGCTCAGTGGATTGAGAGCCAGGCCTAGAGACGGGAGGTCCTAGGTTCAAATCCGGCCTCAGACACTTCCCAGCTGTGTGACCCTGGGCAAGTCACTTGACCCCCATTGCCTACCCTTACCACTCTTCCACCTATAATTCAATACACAGAAGTTAAGGGTTTAAAAAAATATGTGTATATATATATATATATATATATATATATAAAAACTCTTAATCCTATGATATTGCTTCCTGATTTGCCATTCTCTGAGGAATATATATATTCTCTATTTCTATGGGGTCCATCACTCGGGTGGGAACCTTTGGGTTTCCCACTCCTAAGTGTCTCCCCTCACCCCTTCTCCTTCAATTTCTATTTCCTATTTCTATCATTTTTTATAATTGCAAGTTAGACTGGAAAGGGTCTCTCAGCAATGTTGGGTAATGGAAGAAGGAGCCTAAGAGATTGCTCCCAAATTGTAGTCCCACAACTAGCTGACTTGTTGGTTAAAGTCTTGATGGGTGAGAAGTGATGGAATGCCTTTGACCAGGGAATTGGGATATCAATGTCCAAAGAAAGATCCTCAAGAAGCCCTCAGGACTCGAATCGAGCTGGGATTTTCTCCTCTTACTTCTCTCAGTCCTCCACCAGAACTCCTTCCCTCTCCTTCCTCCTCCAGAGAATTCCCAGAATTCCCCCTGGTCTCAACTGTCACCAACTGTCACCCACCGTCAGTCACTCTTTCCCTGGCTCCTTCTGTCCCATCCCCCTTTACATAAATCCCATTCTTACATACATCTGTGATAATCTCTCTAATTCAATTTTAGAAAAATCTGGTTTATTTCTTTATACCAACAGCTCTTCTTTCATGAGAGAAGGCATATGCCACACTGGTGCTTTATTTCTTTCTAACCATGATGCTATCTGGGCAGCTTCAAGTTTTAGTGCCCAGGGTGCCATTTAAAAGTATGCTAAATGGAAGAACATAATTTACACAATTTCAAGGTATGTTCTGGGGATCAGTCATGATATTTGGATGCTCTGGATAAAGGGAAATTTTCTTATTGGAAAGGTCATTAAAAACACAGATATTATTAAAGAACTCCTCTCTGCTCTTCAGCTACTCATAGCCTGGCTATTGTTCATTGATCTGCCCATATAGGAAGGACTGATCCTGTCTCTAGAGTAAATCAGCAGGTAGATACTACAGCTAAGTTTATAATCTTAAAGGGACCTCATTTACTTTTGACTCTGACACTGACTAATAAACTAGATATTTCTTGCTCTTATAATGAATAGGAAATAGAGAAGTGGAAGCAGAAATTTAAAGCAAGGCAAATTAGTGGTGTCTGGGTATCTTCAGAAAGAAAATTCTAATTTCCCAGAAGTTTTTATCATCAAATACATTTATTTATTCACAGGACTGGCTACTTTGGTCCTCAGGAGTCTGTAGATTCTATTTAAAAATTTGGATGGCCCCAGATATTACCAGTATAGCCTCCCATTACTTTTTTTCTTGTCCTACTGTGAGGTATATAATCAGCATATATTCCACGCCAAGGCTTTTGGTGGATAACCTCTGGCTTACAGACCTTTAATCATTTGCAAACTGATTTCATCAATATGCCTAAAGCTGAATATTATAATGTTTGTCTTTTTAGAGTGAACCAATTCACTAGATAGATTGTAGCTTTCCCTGGTATTTGTGCTACAGTAGCTTTTGTTGCTAAAATGCTATAAAATTCTTTTGAAGGAGATTTTTCCTTAATTTGGTCAACCTGCACACATTAATTCAGATAAGGTTACTGATTTGACTGACTCTTTTATCATAGATTTAATCTTGTTTTGGAATTACTGAAAAATTCCATGTACTCTACCATCTCCAGAGATTAGGACAGGCTGGAAGCATGAAAAAAGAACTTAAAACCATAATTTGTAAACTATGCCCTTAAGCTCATTTGAAGTGGCTTGAGATTCTCCCTTTAACCATATTCTACCTGCACAGCAGACCTGGGGGAGATCTACATGTCTCACCATTTGAAATGCTTTTTGGACATTCCCTTGTTCTGGCCATGACTCTGAGATAGCAGTATGGCAGGGCCCTTGAACTTCTTACTCCATGATCTATACCCAGGAAACAGGATGTGTATAAGGACTTTCATTGAACTGGTGGGAGAAAACCTACTTAGAAAGGCCCCTTCCAAGTGATGCTGACTACTCTGATTGCCATCAAAATTGGGGAAAAGGACTCTTGGATTCATTCCTTTCATGGAAAATCAGTATCTATTGACCCTGATGCACCATATCCTGTAGCTTTTATTGTGTATTATTGACTTTTTTGTTTTATCCTTATCTTTTTTATAATTAGGAATTGATAGGAAGCCTAATGATTTTTTTTTCCTTTTAAAAATGCTACCCTCTGGTTGACTGGTAGAAAATAAAATGATCAGTTTATGAAAGGGAGGTCACTTAGTTCATTCAACTAAAATTGCTTACCTCATGGAATTTCCTTCTATTGCAATAACTAAATAAAACTTTTTGTTGTTAACTTTTGAATGATTTGCAAGTGTCTCACTTTGCTCAAACATTGAATCTAAACTAGCAGGAGACTCCTGTAAGTCAGGATCAACCCAGAACAGGGAGGTCTATTCTGCCTTGTCAAAATATTTTTACTTACAAAAATGATATTTCTAAAGAATTGATCTGACATGAAACTTCCATACTCAATAAACACCATTAGTTCCCTATTATATCTAGGATCAAAAATAAACTCCCTTCTGTGGCATTTAAATCTCTTTAAACCCTGTATCAAACTTTTGAGATTTATTAAATAATAGTATACTTTATATGCTTTATAACCCAGCCAAACTGTTCCTTACACATGATTCTCAGAATCTTGTCTCTGACCACCCTGTCTAGATTCTCTTTTCTCATCTCCACTTCATATAATCCCTTGTTTCTCTTAAAATTCCATTCAACTGTCAGTATTTACATTAAACCTTTCATGATCCCTCTAACTAATAATCTCAGCACTGTTATGTGTCAGAGGTAGGACTTGAATGCAATTATTTCTATCTTTGAGGCTGGTTCTCAATCAAAAATTGCTTTGTATTTATTTTGTTTGTATTCATTATGAACTTTTGTGTGTATATTTCATATTCTCTGAGAGAAAATTTCTTCAGAGTAGGAACTCTTTCATTATTTTTGTTATTGCTTTTTTAAACCCAGGTCCTAATATGTTTACTGGCATTGGTGATTAATAAAAAATACTAATAGGCAAATTGATCATTGAATCATAAATATGGAAAGATATTTGAAAGGTCAACAGTTACATATCTCACAGTAAAGGGTAATTATAGTGAAATCTATACAAGTAGGACATAATATAAAATAGCCTTCAAAGAAAGAACTATAAGATCGCTTGGTAGTTCATTCAAGAATATAATCATGATGAGTATAAATTCATTCTTATTACTGATAGTTCTCTTAAACTTCACTTTATACCCATTTCTGCAGCAGTCATTCTTTTCTATAACATTTCTTCATAATTTTAAGACTTCATCTCAATCTTCCTTCAGCCTAGATAGTTAATCATTCCTCAGACTTCTATTTATAGTAATTTAGTTAATTCATATTAATAAAATTATTTCATATTAATGATTATTAATATGAATTAATTAAAAGTAAGCAATAGGAAAGTTTTAAATGTTATTATGTTTCTGAACTTCACTTTAATAGGGGTTTAATATGAATTGATTTCTCTTCTCTTCTGTTGCATTCTATTCAGTTCCCTCTCATTTCTTTTTCTCACCTTTTCTCTTCTTCTATCCCCAGATTTTTTCCTATTTAGAAAACTCTTATTATGGAAGTAAGGCAGTATGTTACAGTGATTGAAAAGTGGGGTTTGAAGCTCAGACTATGTGGATTGAAATGCTGCTTCTGATACATACTAACTCTGATACATCCTGATAGATACACACTGTGATACATACTCATATATACAGGGAAAGGTATTTAACCCTTACGTCCTCTAGATCTATTTCGGTAGATTTATTTCCTCTCAATGACTAAAAGGTAGAGGCAAAGTGCTGAAATGAATTTGTAGAGAAAATTTGTGTCCTTAGAGATTTTTTTTTCTTATCAAGAAGATTTTATTGAGCTATCAAAGAAAATTAATTCCCAAGTTTGCAAATTATAGGGAAATCGCAGGTTCTTTCCTTATTGCCCATACTGGTATGAAAACTCCTCCCACTGATGCAGTTATCTCCTCATACTTAGCTAATAATCAAAGAGTCACTGGTGGGATAGATAACTAGAAATATCTTAGTATTTGCAATCAGTAAAAGAGTTTTAAAAATCAATTCTACTACATATTTCCATGTTTGACTCAGTGTAAGTCAATTTTCTTCTCTGGGTCTTACTTTTCTTATCTATGAACTGAAGTGGTTCCATGTGATTGTCAAGTTCCATTACCATCTTAAATCTAAAACCCCGCGATTCACTTTCACAAAGCAAAGTTGTCAGAGGCAGCTTTTAAGCCTATCTTTTATTATTCCAGATAGATTAATTTTCTTCTATTCTACACCATCTCTATGTTCACTAGCAACTATGATTATGAATTGAACCTATGTAAGAGAAGGAAGGCAAAGAAAAGAGACTAGCATGTATTTAGTGATAAATATTTGCCAGAAACCATGCTAAGCACTTTCATGTATGTATTTTCTCACTTTGTCCTTATGACAACCCAGAGAAAACTGAGGTAGAATGGGATTAAGTAATATGCCCAGCTTTAGCCAGCTAATAAGTTAGTGTCTGAGAATGGTCTTCCTGATTCCAGGCTTTAATGATCAGTCCTTTGTAATCATGCTTCTGACCTCATCACTCAACTGAAATAACTCATTAAAGTTATCAATGGTTTCGATTTTCAAATTTAATAATTTTTTTTCAATCCCACTTCTAAACTTTGCATAGCATTACACACCTAGCCACATTAGGATGCTCTCTTAACAGCTTTTATTTGTTTATTTATTTCTATTATTTATTTATCTATTTATTTCCTATGTATATATGCTTATTCATTTTTTGTATTTGTCTTTGTAACTACCAATCTATTTATTTAATTATCTCTTTATTTTGGTAATACTATTTGTTCTTATGCTACTTTTAAGTATCCCTGGAATATTAAAGGACTTGGGGGAAGTTCATTAGAAAAACACTTTGCTCACAACTCTATGAGCAAAACCAATGTCAACCCTTCCTTTACTACTCTAAGTTAGGCAAGTGCTAATATTTTCACTTAAAAATTAGAAAACTTAGGCACAGAGTAGTTAAAGGACTCATGAAATTTGCCACAGATAGAACTGTCAAAAGTAGGACTCACATCCAATTATATGGACTACCAGTTCATTGTATATCCTCCTTCATCACATTGACTTAAATAATGATTATTTTCATTGCATGTGTGTGCAAAATTAAATATGTTAATATACATTTTAAAGATCTTGAAATTGGGCCCCAGTAACCTTGGAATCACAAGTGACATTGCTCCTTAGTGTCTCTGCTTCCTCTTAACTAAAAATGTTCCTCACTGCCCTTGAACTGTGACTCTGAAGTGAATATACATAATGGAGTTGACAAACAGTATTTAGTATTGTGTCCTCTGGTAGCACAGAGATTTCCAGTAATCTCTTTTAGAGTAGCTGCCAAATACCTTCATGTCTCTGGTTTGAGTGCTCCCAAAGTTGCTACTGATTTTGTCATCACCAGCTAGTCCTACTATTAGCAGTGCTTTCCTTTGGGCTCCAGGCCAGTCCCCAGAACAGAAACATCAATCTCTCCTTCTGACCTCCTAATTTATCTTGAACTGAAAGGATGTCTCACCTTGACATTTTGTTGACTCTGCCATTAGAGAATTTTATATGAGGCATTATTTTTAAGTGTTTGGATGGAGCTATTGTTAGAGAAGTATTCCTTCTACTCTGCCATCTTGGTTTTGCCCCCAGAAGTCCTCTTATCTCATTTACTCTTAAATAAGTTCACAATAGCACATTAAAAGAAATAGTGGGAAATGAACAATAACATATAGAGGAAAGAATATAGCTTCTGGATTCAGAAGACATTTATAATTTACTATTATAAACACTACTCTGAATATTTTGGTTAAAATGAGTCTTTTGTTATTGCAATTAAATACATTGGAATGTAGCTCAAAAACAAGGAGTTATTAAGCACTTATCTTTCTCAGAACTGGTAATAATTTTTTAAAAGGTAAGAAACTGTCTGACTTAAAAGAACCTTATATTCTGAGGCAAAATAGCCTATAAGTAACAAATTCATTCAAAATATATACAAAGTAGATAGACATTAAAAATATTTAAGTAAATTTTCTTATATCTTTCCAAATCATAAGGATAATTTGCATTATCACCAATCATAAAATCCTTGTAGCCCATCCAACACTGAATTTTTCAATCTCTTCTGATCTTTACTATTTTAATAGATACTGAGATTGTGATTCAAAAAGGTTTAATTTATTCTCTGATTACTAGTGATTGGAAAAGTAAGTCATCATTTTGGAGTCAATTTATCTTGAGAAGGAAAACTCAGATAAACTTATCAGTGGGAAGAGGAGAGGTGATGTTTGAGGAAGAAAATAAATATGCAATTATTATTTGAAGTTTTTTTCTACAAAGATTGCAATGTAGTGATTTGAAGTAAATAATATGGGTAAAGGTACTCTCTGACACTGAAGAATGGAGATTTGTTGCATTAAGTCCATTTTTAGACATCTGAGTTTGTGCAACTTTCACCACATTGTACTTGAAGCCTATTTAGTAGAACCTTTGGTGACACAGCAGTTCAATTTCATGCTTAATTCCTTCCCATTACCTGAGTGCCAACCTTTTGTCAGTTTCTTACAAATAGTCACTAGCTGGCCTTTGTAAAGTAAGTTCAATACTGGCAATCAGGCATTCTTCCCATTAAAATCCTGTAGAGCACCTGAGCGGAAAAATGGCTCCATTCCTCAGAACAGCTATAATCCAGCAGGATTGATTCCAGTTCTTGATGGGTTAGCAATGATTAGTTGCTCAAGGACTAAAACTGGCTATACATTCTACTGTCAGTTATATGGGTGGAATGAGTAGGGAGTGCTAACTTGGTCAGCAGAGATATTACCTTTCACCCCCAGGTTTCTGGCTCCAAATAATTTCAATTTTAATGGAGTCAATGGCCTTTTAATTAAGTTACCCATGAGTGATATTCACACTGTGCAGTAGTTGGCATTGGTGTATGCCTTTATTGGCAACCTCTTCACAAAGAACAACTACTAACTGTCCCCTAAGGATAATGGTGTAACAATTAATCTTCTGTCAATGAAATATCCAAAAAAAATGTGAAACATAAAATCGATTCCACCCTCGCCAGTTCTAGTTGATTTTCTCTCCTCCTAGTCAACAATTCCATCACAGTGTTTGCCTATTTACAGCTTAATTATATAGTTTGGTGATCACAAAAGTTACTTAACTTCATGTGGACAGGAAATTCTTCTGAACGTTGATGTCAAAACAAGTCATTCCTTATATTTTTAGGTCTTAGAAATGTCTGAGTATGGCTCAAAAGGACATTTGAAAATCAAAAGAAGAATAATGCCACACAATATGGTGTATTCCCAGTTTATAACACTAATAGTCAAAAGATTCCATTTTAAATTTTAAGCTTTAACAGTTTAATCACTGCTAGGATATGTTATCTTCAGGGAAAGATTAATCTTGTTCATGGCATACATCTCTGTTCAGAAATCACTCTAGCTGAATAAAAGCAACAAAGAGTTCAAAGCATGTGCATCTAAAGGAACTCTGAGAAAAATCCATGTTAATGGTGCCATAGGGAAATCAGTGCCCTGGCAATGACATTCCCTCTATAAAGGAAGATATAGAAAGTGAATCAAGAATGTTTTCTCTATTAACCAAATGGAAAAAGCATTTCTGATATTCTTTATTTTTTCTGGGGCCTTGTTTAAGATAAAAGTTTTAAAGGTTGCTAAGCAACTGTGACTATTACTCCATGGCACTTAATGAATTAGTGAGATCATAGCATTCACTCATAGACACTGATAGATAAGCAGCAATATGGCTCCCCAGATCACTTCATGAAAAATTATTGGCAGGAAATAACTAACTACATGATAGTGTTCTACCAACTGCTTGACTTCTACCAGTATCTTAGTCACAATGCCAGAAGCCATGCAAGCAGTTAAAAGATACTTCTAAAGGACTGAAAGGTGTTAGTTATGTGCAAATTTATCAAAAAATATACTTTTAACTAATTAAAAGGTTTTTTTAATATTCCTGATCTTCAATGGGTAAATAATCATTCTCAAGTTTTTGCTTGAATACTATTCCTTAAATATGAAATATAGTTGTTATTAACAATTACAGAGTAATACTCAAAATTTCAGTGAAAAAACAAGTTATTATGTTACTATTACCACAATTGTTTAGGAAAATCCATACAGATTATAGGTGCCAGAAATATTATGATAATATCTTACCGAGGCAATTTTTAGTTTTAACCCTTTGTGTTATAGATTTTAGCATTATGCGATTTAGAGAGCAAAAATAATTCGTAGTCTGACACCTTCATGATTACAATGAAACCCTGGAAGTTTAAGTAATTTCTCTGAGGTACACAGTGGAGTAAACATCAGCAAATGTTCAAACTCATGTCTTCTGACTTGAAATATAGAGAACTTTTTCCTGCAATACATAGCTTCTCTTTGTCATCCTGACTGATCTTTACTGACATAGTTTTATTCATTTTCTTGTGAGGTAATTGATTGATATGTTAGTGCAGAAATCCAGTTTTTCTGCTAAGAAATCCAAGATAATTTGCTTGTCATTCTATGAATTTGGAAAATTCATTCATATTGATACAACCATACTCAATGAAAATTTACTGACACATTTGACATTCTCATTTTAGGTTCCCAATAGAGTAATTTTCCCCAGATGGCAGGGTTCTCTCCAAAGTTCAAGAAGAGAGAGGAAGTACCTTTTTTTTCTTTTAGTATTGTTTGCTGACCCTTCTTATATTCTTGAAACTCAACTCTTAAATAACTACAACATCTTAACATTACAAGAATAAGTAGACTTGAGATTTGGGAATTGGAAATTATGTTCATGAAAAAGACAGATGCTTTATTCCTTTAGCATTTAATAAGTGTTTACTGTGTGTGGAAAATTTCATTAAACTCTGGTAGTGAGATGACATTAAAATGAGACATTGTCACTACCCTTATGAAGCTTACTTTATAGTGGAGAAATATGGCCTAATGATATTAACAATATATAACATTACTTGATTAATCCAATGGAGAAGTATAAAATGAAGAGTATAACTGATTTTGCACTTAGTGAAGGTACCTGACAGATTGATAGAACCCAATAATAGAAACTTTGATAGATTAAAACTGAACTAAAACCCTTGGAACAGTCTCTAAATATTATTTAATAATTTTATACCAATTATTTAAATCTGTTTTATTAATAATGAGAGAGACATAAACATATTATATCAGCTATAGGGGCAATTCCTGTTATAGAAAAATCATCTACTGATGCAATTCAATTCAAGAAAGATTATTCATTTAATTGAGTTGAATTGCACCAGTGGTTGAAGATTGTCAACTCACATACAACTAAGAATTTTTGAGCATAATTTGGAGAACTTTAATTTGCCCATGCTCACACAGTGCAATTATATTCAAGGTCAGTTGCTTGTACAACTGTCAACTTAATATCTCTAGTCTTCTTTATTAGATTGTATGTGTAAATTGGCCTAATTAGAGAATTGGAAAAAAAACAGATGAATCTAATAAAATAGGTAAAGAACTGTTTAACATTTTAAAATTATCATTACACTTATTAATAACAATATATTCATTTGGGATAAAAATGCAACTGGACTTAAACATGCCTAGAAAGTGATGCACTAAAATATGCTTATTTGTTTTTTTCAGGTTTGACTTTTAGAATTAACATATTCACCATATTTAGTTTTTAGAATTGTTATCAGAATTAATAGAATCAAGTGAGGTGTGAGATCTGTATATATCTGTTTCAAAATCTCTGCCATCTCTCTTTCTATATATGCATATATATAATCTATCTTTATATTAGATAGATTGATGCAAATTAGACTTTTTCTTTCTCTGAGAAGTAGCTTAGTATAAAAATAGAAAACAGCAAATAACCTAATGTTGAATGGAATATAAAGTTGGAGAAATGTAGAAGACTTTCTAAAATACACAGTTTTGCCATTAATACATTATGTTGGTAAATGTTGTTTCTTCTTCTAGCTTGCATCCAACAAAACAATGCAATGGGTAGAAACTGAATAAATTAATTTAGGAAGCCAATTTATAAAGAGAGAGCTGATGAAAATCTCTTGCTTTGCTAAGCAAAGGGAATTTGAAATCCATTTTTCTGGTTGCAAGAAAGAGTTTTGCTCCCCACAAGGGAAAAACCTATTACATAATGCCAGCTTCCTTCTCTTTTCTCTCACCTCCCTCCCTGGTTTCTCTTAGTAGTCTGTTAAGATAGTCTGAATTCAGCCATGATTAGCCTTCAGCCATGGGGAGCTTAAAAAGTATTACCAAATAAATATTTATTAAATTGCACTTTCAGAAAAATGTAGAAGAAAATTGGCTTGAGTTGGATGATGAAAAATCCTATTTTCCCCATGAAGAAGAAGAAAAAAAAGGTTGTTTTTTTTTAATATTCAGGCAGCAGAGCAGTCAACCAGAAAACTGCTCCAAAGCACCCCTTCTTAACTACTAATGTGTGTTTCAACTCTGGGAAAGAAAATAAAGGTTTAGCAATTTTTAATAGGATTAATAACTTCCACTGGACCAGCCAGATTAAATTCTGATTTGAATCAGATGACATTTTTTGTGTATTCTAATTATTGATTAGTAATACATATTATAATTTATTCTTCTGGGTTACATCATCATATTATCACATATGGATAATATCTATTCTCTAGCTATTGTTAATACCAGATATATCAGAGGAAGGGGAAAAATTGAAAATACATCTCATCCCTGGCTACTTGGGACTTGGGAATTAACTCTTACCTATCTATTGCCAGCAATCATTTTGTAATGAAATACTTACTGTAGTCTATTTTATGGAGTTTAGTAACTGGTGACCAGAAGAAAATATTAAAATGATTGAAAAATCCTCAATCTTTTCCCCAAAAAATGTTATAATTAAGAAAAAATGTTTTTGTTTAACTCTCCTTATTAGACATAACAGGTATTTGTTCAATCTTGTAATTTACTAGGGCTACTTATGTAGTTTAGGCTACTGAGTAGTATAGGCAGCAACAATTGTATTAAAAGGATTGCTTAGTGTTAGAGTATTATTGCAAAATTCTTCCCTCTTAAAAGAGAATCTCAAAATAATTCCATATTTCTCAATAATAATCTCAACTTTTGACAACAAAAACATTAAAAATGGTACTATTTACTTAAAATTATATAACATGCTTAAATTGTTTTTTATAAAGTTTAGATGATGATGATCATCATCATCACTAGCATTTCTATAATACTTTACAGCTTGCAAATAACTTTACAGAGATCATTTCATGTTATCCTTACAACAATCTGGTGAAGTAAGTGCTGTTATTATTTCAGTTTTACATGTGAAGAAACTGAGTTGGATAGAAAATAAGTGACTAGCCAAGATTCATAGAGAATATAGATCTTCCTGGCTCTAAGTTGCTCACACTGTTAACTGGGTGAACTAACTGTATCCTTTTTGCATTCCCTTTTGTCTAGGGCCTCACTTTACAAAAGGGAGGAAGAAAAGATATGTTTTCCCATTTTGTGAATATCCATCCAAATGTAGGGCAGAATACACGTTTCTGACTATTTCCTGTACCATTCCCCATGTCTGTTCCCCCTAAATCCATTAGTTTTAGATTTTCTATTGTTTTATGGTCTCATACTAACCCTTTAGAAATATGTAGGTACAAAAGGTGGAAGAAAGTATGTCATACAGTGAGTTGGTCCAAAATGTCCATTTTGAACTTTAGAAAATAACACAGTATGATTTTCTATGTGTGTTAAAGTGCTTGCTCTCAGGGGAACTTTTGTTTGAGATCCCAGAGTCCACTTTAGGACCATTTAATTGGATTCAGAATTAGCAGCAGGAAAGCCAGCATCTTATTAACTGTGACTTCACAAAGCCAGTAGGACAGTTGCACAATGAAAAATTGTGGCCTGGTACAAAGAGATAATATTAGGAGGTTATAAAGTGCCCTAATAATAAAAAACCAAAGATTTAGACTTTAAAAAGAATCAATTCAAAGATGGCTTCACAGAGTTCTCAGGTTTCCTGTCAATCTTACCAGTTAAAATGGCTCAAACTCTCTGATTCTAATCATACAACTTGATGTAATAAAAATTGGCAGACTTAAGGGCAACAGTGAGTGGACATTTTTTAAATCTATATGACAACAAGCTTTTCAGGCACTTGATAAAAAATAGTTTCTCATCCCCAAATTCCATTTGAGTTTTCTTTTTACAATTGAAGGATTTATTAAAACTACATTAAGTAACTGAAAATTATTTCCCCCCTGAAGAGTAAATATTTAGGTTTCACACATCAATCATTAGGTCTGTCCTCATTTTAATGTGCAAGTTTGAGTCATTCAGGGGTTCTTGTCCTCTAATTTTATGAAATGCTTCTCTAAAAGGTATAATGTAATACCATTTAAAGTGGTATTCAGATCACTTTCTACTTTATTTCTTTCAGTGTCAGGTACAAAATAGAAATACTTTTATTTTAACCCCACTAAACCAGCATAAGTTGGTGGTACTGGGAGAGGATTGTCCTTTATTAGAGATACTTCATTCAAATCTATATCACAAACGTGAACATTATGTTGACTTCTGCCTATAGAAGTAACACTATTCCTCCATACACACAAAGCCAGCATTCTCAGAAATGTGTCTACACCTAAATAAAGATTAAGTTCAGTTCAACGTAGTTTGAAGAACATTTAAATTCTTAGTATATGTCAGACATTGTAAAAATAAAAATAAAACAATCTCCTACCTCAAGAATCTTGTATTCAAATGGGTTTTAAAAATTCATATGGATTAGTAGATACAAAATGCATTCAAATGAATGAAAAGCAATTTTGTATGGAGCAATAATAACTGGAGGAATCAAAAATGGTGTCTTGTAGGAGTTTTCCTGAAGTGAGCTCAGGACTGAAAGAGCCAGAAATAATAACAAAGGGCATTCAGCAACTAGAGCACAACCTATGAAAATGCAGTGAAGTTAGAGAAGGGATGATGCCTGGGCACAGAAATTTTAAAAAACAAAAGACTATTCCATTACAACAGTATGTGAGAGGGAATTAGACTATAAAAATAATTTGCAGCCAACTTCTGAAAGGCTTTCAGTGATAAACTAAGGAGTTTTTTTTTAATTTCTCCTATAGATAATGAGGAATTTCTTCAACTTATTGAGGAGTGAGATGGGGATGGCATAAGAAGTAAAGATAAAGAGTACAAATAGAAGATTTTCTCAGTAATTCTGGTGAGAAGTGATAATGGTTAAGATGATTATTGTGAGAAAGTAGAAGGGAGTATGTACATGCACAAACACACATATATGTATATACAGTATAAGTAATATAGGTTTAGCAATAATTGGCAAAAATTTGCAACAGAATAGTAATGATATGAGTACAGTAAGGCATTTGAATCAAGTCAATGTAATAAGCCCATGATTGGAATGCAATGGACATTTCAATAGAGAAGAAGACCTAACCATAAACAGACATAGATCATCAAAGGTACCTAAGAGTAGGAACAGTATATAAAGGTAAGAATTGTCTATATCATAAAGCCTTTACATTTTTGGAAGCCAAAATAACTGGGAGAAGTTAACTAAGGATTGGCCCCAGGGCTCCAAAATCCAAATGAAAAATGATTCTTCTTCCATCCTACTTCAGTTGGCCTTAGGTTACCACTTTTTTTTTTTTTTAGGTTACCACTTTTAAGACTTGTTACTGTGGCATATCTCTCCCCTTTTGCCTCTGACACCAGCAGGAGCAGTGTAGACATTTGTGAGGGGAAGGAAATTTTAAAAATCCCCTATCCCCGAAGTGATTGCATTATTGGTCTGGTAATATTGTCCTCAGTGTCACAAATCTCCGTTTAATTCCCTGAGGTGTGTGTGTGTGTGTGTGTGTGTGTGTGTGTGTGTGTGTGTGTGTGTGTGTGTGTTGTTTTGCAATGTTAACAAAAAAATTCCTATATACAACTTTTCTTGTAGTATAAACCAGTACTCTATTTATGTACTTTCTGAACTGCCTTTACTTTCACAAATTGATGCACTGGACTTAGAGTTTAGAAGTTGAGATCAAATCCTACCTCAGATATTTACTGGGTGAGAGACTGGAAAAGATATTTAATATCTGGTGTTCAGCTTTCTTATCTATAAAATTAAGGTGACATTATTTGATAGTGTTTATTATCTCTTTTTGCTCCAAATATATGATTATTCATACTTTTTTATACCAAGTACTAACATGTTTAGGTAATAATAATAATAATAATAATAACTGAAACACTCACTCTCATGAAATCAAAGTAGCAGTTTATATATTTATATAAGGAAATCCAGTAATTTGTCACAGCAAAGTTATACATGAAACTGTATCACTTAGATTACAAGTAAAAGCAAAGAGGAAATGTGACAGAATAGTGAGAAACACAAAACTCCTTCACAATATTCTGAAAATCTATTAGACCAAATCCTCAGAAGAAATTAAAGAAAATATGCTGGAACAACATAGAAGAAGAGATTTTTGTGAACACTGTGGACAGCTTCTGACCTAGAGTAAGGGACTACATGGAATTTTCCAGTACTCAAGTAATACAAGGAAACTGAGACTATGCTCCCAGACAAGATAATTTTAACAAACCATTCACAGCACCATGACCTTGTGTTGAATATGGACAGTTGCAAAATAGAAACTTTTGTTTGTTCACTTTCAGTTCTAGATGAAAGAACTAAGGGAGACAGAGGAGGATTCCTATGCTAATAGGAAGTAATAATGAGCAATGGGTGATCACAAACCGTAATTAGGGGAATGAGGAAGGAAAAAGTTAGAAAGCAAACATGAGGTATGTGTCTGGGGCCCCAGGCATGAAGCAGTGCCTTATTTTTTTCAAGTTTATTTATTTATTTTTATTTGTTTTAGGATAATTTTCTGTGGTCACATGATTCATGTTATTTCCCTACCCTCCTTTCACCACCTCCTATAGTCAACAAGCAATTCCACTGAGTTTTACATGTATCATTGATCATGATCTATTTTCATATTATTAATATTTGCAATAGAGTGATCATTTAGAGTCTACATCTTCAATCATATCCCTATTGAACCATGTGATCAAGCAGTTGTTTTTCTTCTGTTTATACTCCCATGGTTCTTTCTCTGGGTGTGGATAGTGTTCTTTCTCATAAGTCCCTCAGAATTGTCCTGGATTATTACATTGCTGTTAGTAGAGAAGTCCATTACTTTCGATTGTACCACAGTGTTCCATCTCTATGTACAACATTCTCCTGTTTCTGCTCCTTTCACTCTGCATCAATTCTTGGAGGTCATTCCAGTTCACATGTAATTCCTCCAGTTTATTATTCCTTTTAGCACAAAAGTATTCCATCACCAATATATACCACAACTTGTTCAGCCATTCCCCAATTGAAGGGCAGCCTCTCATTTTCCAATTTTTTGCCACCACAAAGAGCATGGCTATAAATATTTTTGTACACATATTTTTCCCTATTATCTCTTTGGGGTACAAACCCAGCAGTGGTATGACTGGATCAAAGAGCAGGCAATCTTATAATGCCCTTTGGGTATAGTTCCAAATTGCCTTCCAAAATGGTTGGATGAATTCACAACCCCAATTTTGCCACATCCCCTCAAATGTTTATTACTTTCCTTTTCTGTTGTATTAGCCAAACTCCTAGGTGTTAGGTGGAACCTCAGAGTTATTTTGATTTGCATTTCTCTAATTACAATAGATTTAGAACATTTTTTCATGTATTTATCAACAGTTTTGATTTCTTTATCTGAAAACTGCCCATTCATTGTCCCTTGCCCATTTATGTATTAGGGGATGGCTTGGTTTTTTTGAACAATTGATTTATTTCCTTATAAATTTGAGTAATTAGGCCTTTGACAGTGGTTTTTGTTATAAAGATTTTTTCCCAATTCAGTGCTTTCCTTCTAATTTTGGTTGGTTGGTTTTGTATATATACAACCTTTTTAATTTAATGTAATCAAAACTATTAATTTTACATTTTGTAATATTGTCTATCTCTTGTTTGGTCTTAAAATATTTCCTTTTAAGGAACAGTGCTTTATGTTTAACTTATATTTCTGTAAAAAGCCAATTCCAGAAGAATAACTACGACTGGATATCAAACTGATAAGAGTCTAAAGAATACTCTAATAATGACTAAGAACAGCAAGAGTCTGGTTTTCTCAGAACTAAATTCAGATGAGGAACTTACAAAGTTTAGACCATGGGCAGACCATTCAGACTTGTCCTTATTTAGGCCATTTCGGGAGCACTGAAAGCTTTTAGGTGCCCATTCTGGACTGGGCCTCGGTTCTTTGAATAATATAATATTCAATAACCCAAGAAAGTAGATAAAGTATCTGACTAAATGTTCCAACCATAATTATCCTAAGACTTGCCCTCACATAAAATCTTGATTCCAGAAGGCTAAAACAATAAACAATCATCATCATCATCATCAACATTAAGAATTCCCATCATAAAAGTCTAATATGATGAAAGAGTTACTCAAGGAACAGAAGAAGAGAATCACTCCAAAATGTTTCTAAACAAAGCACCAGAAAAAGCTCCAGTGTACGTAATTTACCTAGAAATCCTAGAATATATGAAACAAGGATCTTAAAAACAGTTTAATTTTTTAAATAAATAAAATGAGTGCTAGATATAAAATGTATTGGAAAAGAAATGAGAGTTATGGAATAAATCAGTGGAAATGAAATTAACTATTTGACTGGAGATATTCATATCTTTAATCAAGAAAAGAATTCTTGAAAATTAAAATAGATAAGATAAAAGCTAATGACTCCATAAAGCAACAGAAAGCATCAAAACAGAATAAAAAATCTGGTAATAGTACAATATATAAGCTATCTCATAGCAGAATCAATTGATCTTGAAAATAGATTGAAGAGAGAAAATATAATAATCATTCATTAGAATATATACCTGAAAGCAATAATTTAAAAAGTGCCAAGACATCACATTTCAAGAAATCTCTAAAGAAGACATTCCAGAGGTCTCAAAAGTAGAAGGAATGGTAAACAAAGAAATAACCCAACTGTTACTTATAATAAAATGCACCCCCAAAATGAAAGCTTTTGGAACTATAGAAGTAATCTGGGGATTCCAGGTCAAAGAAAAAATACTGCTAGCTTACAGAAAAAAAATTGAATCCTGAGAAGGCAAAGTATGTATCATACAGAGTTTAATATTCAATCCGATAAAGATGCAGAAAAGTTGGAAAAATATTGCAGAAGAAAAAATATGTAAACTTACTACCAAAAATAATTTCCTAGCAATACTGAATATAATATTGGAGAGCTAAATGTTTATCTTCATTGAAATAGAGTACTTTCAAACATTCCTAATGAAAAGTCAAAACTGATATGGAAAATTTGAAATGCACACACAAAAGAGACAAACAAAAACAGGAAGTGGGCCATGATAATCATAACAAACTAAATAAAGATAATATTTTTACATAATGAGATGAGAATATGTCATATGCTCCTGTTAAATTCTACTATCAGTAGTGGTTATAGAAGATTAATTGAACAGAAGAGTTGAGAATCATTTTCTCATGTCTTGATGATCTTAAAAGAATAATAGGGGGGCAGCTGGGTAGCTCAATGGAGTGAGAGTCAGGCCTAGAGACGGGAGGTCCTAGGTTCAAACCTGGCCTCAGCCATTTCCCAGCTGTGTGACCCTGGGCAAGTCACTTGACCCCCATTGCCCACCCTTACCAATCTTCCACCTATGAGACAATACACCGAAGTACAAGGGTTTAAAAAAAAAACAAAAAAACAAACAAACAAACAAACAAAAAAAAAAAAGAATAATAGAAATGAAGGGCAAGAAGAATACCAAAATGTGGAAAAGCAACAAAAAAGGGGAAATTACCTCACATAAACTAAATATAATGTAGAAATTATGAAAATATTGAGAAAAAGCTGAGAATGGACCTCACTGTCATTTGAACTGATTAAAGGAGAAAAGACCATATACCAAACAGACATACAGATATATGCAGAATAAAAATATACAGCATGAAGAATACATCACGTGATAATGTGAAGTTAGGAGGACTGTTTACAAGAGGAGGACAATATTTTAAAATCGAACAGCTGCAAAAGACTTGGAAACTCTGATCAATCTTATACCAATCATAACCTGAGAAGTGTAATAATGACATATATTAACAACCTTATAATAGATTAAGTGTTCAAATAAAACTCTTGACACAGACAATGTGGAAATTAATTTTGCTTTACAAAACATGTCTGCAATATTTTTTCTTTCTAATTTGGAATTTGGGAAGGACAAAAGAGATTTTTTCTGATTAAAAATTAAGTGAAGTAAATAAAATTAAATAGGATCTGTGTAAATAGAATAGCCAGATCCTATTAATAGTCAAAAATCTACTCGACCTAGGCGTGCTAATGATGTCACTCCCACCTCCCTTAGTGGGGAGGGGAGACGAGTTACCCACACGTGACAATAAGTAACAAATCAAGAATAAGGGACTGCCCTTTGGGCAGTCCAAATCAATGTAGAAACTGCCATTTGTCCATTTGAATTAGAGGTGGACCACAGGAAGTGATGAAAGACACATTCTCTTTAAGTAAGTTAGTGAACTTCCTGTAGAGTTAGTTAGCGTCTGGAACTGGAAGAAGAAGCATCTCCTGAGACCACAGACAGATTACACTCTGTATTGTCACGTGGGTAAGTTAGGCTGGCTTCCTTGGCCTAGCTGGGCCAATTCTAAACTCTGCCTATCCGGCTGTTGGGCCTTGCGGCTTACAGCTTCATTTATTCAGTCTTCTACCTCCCTCTTCTCTTTATCCCTACTCACTTTCCTGATTGTAAATAAACTCCTCAACCCGATGCTGACTTGGGTCTGATTTAATTACGGAATCAACCTGAATTGTTGATTCCTGGCGGCCACATATTTTAAAGATATAAATATAATAACTAAATTTTAATTCTTACAGATCATGTCTGACATATTATTATTTGTCTTTTTCTTCATAGTTCTATCTTTTTTTACTATATTATTAGCTCCATAAAAGTAGGTATAATATTTGAAGCTTCTTTCTATCCACACTTTCAGTCCATTGCATTGTACATTAGTTGATAAATGGTTGTTTGAAATTACTTCAACTAATCTAGTAAATAATAATGAGAAAAACATTTAAAAAGTAATCCCCTTCAAAAGGTAATAATACTTGATAATGGCTCAATGACACACTTCTGTTGGAAGTGTTTGTATTTGCATGTTGAAATCTTAAAAGTTATAAAGACCACAGAAACAGCATCAGTTCTGGGGGGGGGGTTGGGGTGGTTCTCAGCCCAATGTATGTAAGAGAGCTGAAAAATTAGTCAGAAAGACATTAAATGGTAACCATTCTTGGCACTGGGTACAGTTGGCAGTGATTGGCAACTTTGTTATATACATACAATTTTTAGAAGAGAGAGAAGTGCTGAGGGTCAGTCATATGGTAAAAGGGACTCTGACACAAGTGTAAGGCAAAAAGAGTACTAGTGCTTATGGATGGAGGGAACTGTAGGTCTTTCCTGGGTAAAAACCAAAGTAGCAGACCAGGAGAGCAGTGATCACACCTCTTGTAGGATCACACCACCTTGGGAGCACAAAAATTTATGGGCCCCAAAAAGTCCTAAAAAGATCAGCAAATACACAAGAAAATTCCTAAAGCTTGGTTCAGTACATCCCTATGTCCAAGTGAGCAGATTTCAACTTTGAGATAAAGTTTAGTCAAGATATAGGCTAGAAAATTATTAAAGTACAACAAACATATTTGAAGATAAGAAACAAATATAACAGAGAAAAGACAAACTCAGAAGACAACAATATGAAAGCAATTACGTAGTCTCAAAGAAACATGTTAATTGTAACCAAGCTGAACAAGTATTCCTCTAAAAATTAAAGAAAGAGGGGGCAGCTGGGTAGCTCAGTGGATTGAGAGCCAGACCTAGAGATGGGAGGTCCTAGGTTCAAATATGGCCTCAGACACTTCCCAGCTGTGTGACCCTCGGCAAGTCACTTGACCCCCATTGCCTACCCTTACCACTCTTCTGCCTTGGAGTCAATATACAGTATTGATTCCAAGATGGAAGGTAAGGGTTTAAAGAAATAAAAATTAATAAAAATTAAAGAAAGAGATGAAGGGTAGAGGGGAAAAATGGAAAAATTAATGAAAGTGATGTAAAAAATAAGAAGAGAATTAATAACTTGGGTAAAGTGGCACAAAAACATACTGAAGGAAAAAAATATGAAGAGAAACTTATCCCAATGATAAAAAGAGGCACAAAAAATCAATGTGGAAAAGAATTTCTTAAAAAGTAGTATAGGCCAAATGGAAAAGAAGTTGTAATAATTCACTAAAAAAATGACTTATTTAAAAACAGATTTAGTCAATTGTAAAAAGTGGCACAAAATCTCACTGAAGAAAATAATTTCTCAAAATTTAGAAATGGGCAAGTGAAAGCTAATGACTTCATAAAACATCAAGAAAAATATTTTAAAATAGAAGGAAATGTCTAATATAACAGCAGGAAAGCAGTTGACATGGAAAATAAATTTAAGATATATATATATATACTTATAAATCAGTGTCCTTTATTTGCACTCCTGCAGAAGATAAAGCCATTACAAAAGGCCCTAATTTTTAATAAATTGGAATATTCAATTTTTTCATATTTCAGAAAGCATTTTCATTGAAAGGAGAAGTTGATTTCTTTCAATAATATATTGGTCAATTGAATATAACCCTTCTATGGCTTTAGTTAGAAAGACAACAGAATAGCCTCAGGTGGTATTTAATTAGAATTGACCATGGAAGCTGCCTGCTAGAGACACTTCCAAGCCTTATCATACTCCCTGTGCAGAGTAAACGCTCCCAAGATTATATAACATCATCATTCAGATAGAAGTGACATTGCTTGTGTAGTATTGAGGTATTATCAAAAGACTCTTTTGCTTCATTTTCCCCTTTATCAGATGCCCTGGTCCAGTATATTTGAAGAGATCTCCAAATATTTATCAGTAACATTCTGGGATCAAATGAGTAATGGTATCAAAGAATCTATAAAGAGAGATGATGACTTCTGATGTTTATAAATGGCCCCAAAACTTAAAAGATCCTGATAGCTTAGGCTTCTGAAGTAGTTTTTCTGTATGACTCAAAGCCACAAGGTTGTCATGCAAGTCAAGAGCCACATAAACTTTACAGGCAAGGATAGAGCACCTTAAATAGTTTAATTTTTTTGTTTTCTGAGAGGAGAAGAAGGTGTAGGTGTAATTAATTGTCTCCATTATGACTTCTACTGCAAGTCTCCTGATTTTCATCATTCTCTCCAGGTCTGCCTAGCTATTTATTAATCTTAGACCCCTCCTCCTGCTTTGATTCCTGCAGGTTGTCAGGTAACAGCAACAAGGCAGTCTTAAGACCAAGGACTGCACATTTCAAACTGGATATAGCAATAGTGGAGTAGGACTAAAAAAATGATATGACCAAAGAAAAAGCATAGATATCATATTTAAATAAAATTTTTATTTATTTATTTATTTAATTTTTTTTATTTTTAGAAAAATTTTCCATGGTTACATAACTCATGTATTTACTTTCCCCTTTACCCCCTCCACCCCCCCATTCCCCTCCTCTGTAGCTAATTCACATTTCCACTGGTTTTATTATGTGTGGTCAGTCAAGACTTATTTACACATTATTGATAGTTACATGAGTGTGGTCTTTTCAGGTCTACATCCCCAATCATGTCCTCATCAACACAAGTGTCCAAGCAGCTGTTTTTCTTCTGTGTTTCTACTCCTGTAGTTCTTCCTCTGAATGTGGGTAGTGTTTCTTTCCATAAATCCCTCAGAACTGTCTTGGGTCATTGCATTGCTGCTAGTACAGACATCTATTACATTCGATTTTACCACAGTATATCAGTCTCTGTGTACAATGTTCTTCTGGCTCTGCTCCTTTCACTCTGCATCAATTCCTGGAGGTCTTTCCAGTTCACATGGAATTCCTCCAGTTTATTATTCCTTTGAGCACAATAGTATTCCATCACCAACATATACCACAATTTGTTCTGCCATTCCCCAATTGAAGGGCATATCCTTGCTTTTCAATTTTTTGCCACCAAGTTTATTTGGAAGAACAAAAGATCAAGAATATCAAGGGAAATAATAAAAAAAAACATGAAGGAAGGTGGCTTAGCAGTACCAGACATTAAGTTATACTATAAAGCAGCGGTCATCAAAACAATATGGTACTGGTTAAGAGATAGAAGGGAGGATCAGTGGAATAGACTTGGAGTAAGTGATGTCAGCAAGACAGTGTATGATAAACCCAAAGAGCCCAACTTTTGGGGGCAAAAATCCACTATTTGACAAAAACTGCTGGGGAAATTGTAAAACAATATGGGAGAGATTAGGTTTAGATCAACATCTCACACCATACACCAAGATAAATTCAGAATGGGTGAAAGACTTAAATATAAAGAAGGAAACTGTAAATAAATTAGGTGAACACAGAATAGTATACTTGTCAGATCTCTGGGAAATGAAAGATTTTAAAACCAAACAAGAGTTAGAGAAAATTATAAAATGTAAAATAAATAATTTTGTTTATATTAAATTAAAACATTTTTGTACAAAGAAAAACAATGCAACCAAAATCAGAAGGGAAACAACAAACTGTGAAAAATCTTTATAACAAAATATTATGACAGAGGTCTAATTACTCAAATATACAAGGAGTTAAATCAATTGTAAAAAGTATCAAGCCATTCCCCAATTAATAAATGGGCAAGGGACATGAATAGGCAATTTTCAGATAAAGAAATAAAAAAGTATCAATAAGCACATGAGAATGTAAGTTTTGAAATTAATATTCAATGCGTCCAAAGTATGATATTTATAAAGATTTTTATTTAAAGCCCTGGGGAAGGATCCTAACACACCCTTCACCATGGCACCTCCTCTCCAAAAGCTCCCATCACCACGCCCACCATGACCATATCAAAAACAGCCCATGAAACCCACAACCGATAGGAAAAGCTTAAGGAATTATGTGTATGGTGAAAGGGAATCTGGGCAATGTAGTTTTCAAGGGGGTACAAGGTATTTTCAACTTTACAAGAAAGTGTTCTAAATCTCTAATAATTAAAAAAATGCAAATCAAAACAACTCTGAGGTACCACCTCACACCTAGCAGATTGGCTAAAATTATAGCAGAGGAGAGTAATGAATGTTGGAGGGGATGTGGCAAAATTGAGAAGTTAATGCACTGCTGGTGGAGTTGTGAACTGATCCAACCATTCTGGATGGCAATTTGGAACTATTCCCAAAGGGCTATAAAAGAATGCCTGCCCTTTGATCCAGCCATACCATTGCTGGGATTGTACCCCTAAGAGATCATAGATATTTAAATAAATTATCAAGGAAAACTTCCCCAATATCTTATGTGCAGAAAGTAAAATAGAAATTTAAACTACTGAAAGAAATCCCAAAATGAAAATACCAAAGAATATTATAGTCAAATTTCAGAATTCCCAGGTCAAAGAGAAATTTATTTTAATCAAGCCCAAAAAAGCAATTCAAATACTGTGGAGCCATAGGATCGCACATTTTTTTTAAAATTTAAACCCTTATTTCCATCTTGGAATCAATACTGTGTATTGGTTCAAAGGCAGAAAAGCAATAAGGGCTAAGCAATGAGTTTTAAGTGACTTACCCAGGGTCACACAGTTAAGAAGTGTCTGAGGCCAGATTTGAACCTAGGATCTCTCATCTCTAGGCTTGGCTCTCAATCCACTGAACCATCCAGCTGCCACATGCCCACAAAATTTAATAGCTTTTGTGTTAACAGAGTGGAGATTGGACTATATTTTGGAAGCCATAGGAACTAGGATTATAACTGAGGATAAACTATCCAGCAAAACTGTATATAATCTTTCAGGGTAAAAAATGAATATTTAGTGAAATAGATGATTTTTAAGCCTGTCTGATGAAAATAACAGAGTTTAGTAGAAAATTTGGCATCCAAAAATAAGACTCAGGAGAAACATTTAAAAAGATATCATGTGTCCCAATAATATTAAATTAGTTATATTTATACTGATGATACATGTAACACTTTTTAAAATTTTATTTTTTTTATAATAGAATTTATTCACAATTGTCCCAATACATCTCTGCCTTCCCCACATCATAAAATATAATATCTGGGAGACAGATGTTTTCATATAAATTAAGTCTTGCATGTTTCCACCTTTAAGTTCACTCTGGAGGTAACATTCACAATTTATTCCTCCACTATTAAATCTGTAGCAGTATATGATGTTCTTTTGATTCTATTCATTTCATTGTTTACTATTCCATATTATTCTTTTTTTTAATTAAAAAAATAGACATTACCCAATTGATGGGCATCCCTTCAGTGTCCAATTCTTTGCCACTACAAAGAGAGCTTCTATAAATACTTTGGAACATATAGTTTCTTTTCCTTCCTTCCTAATATGCTTGGAAAAGAGACCCCACAATGATATTGCTAGGTTTAAGGGTATATCCAATTTTATAACTCTTTGAATGTAATTTCTAATTGCTCTCCAAAATAGTTAGATAACTTCACAGTTCCATTAACAGTATATTAATGACCCCATTTTCCCACATTTCCCCCATTTGTTATTTTGCTCTTTTGTCATTTTAACTAATCTTATGGGAAAGAGATGATATCTCAGAATATTTCGTTTTCATTTTTCCAAACAGTAATTAGTTTAGAACACTTTTCCTAGATATATGTAACTCCTAGTTGTATAATTATTAAAGCTGTTAAAAATAATTTACTCAGATAGAAAGGATGTGAGTCATTTATGTGTGAAATTATCTCCAGACAACAAAACAAAACAATAATTAAGACATGAGAATGAGAGATGAGCTGAAAGAAGTGGGAAGAGAGAAATATAATGGAAAATATTTTTTCTAACATAAAAGAGATACAAAAAGAGGAGCTTTTACTATGAAGGGGAAAATAGAAGGATATGGAAAACAGTACTTGAATCTCATTTTCATTGTAATTGGTTCAAAGATATATATAGATATAGATATAGATAGACAAAGATATAAATTTGAATGAAACAAATTATTATTTGTAAGAAAGTCACTTGAAACAGAAAGACATACATAGGTAATTAACATAATGAACTAGAGAAGACTGTAATGCACTTTGGCTAAATTTAAATAAAAGGTACTGATAACAATTGAGTTCAAACAAAACAAAAAACAAATAAAAATAGTCCAATATAAAAGGATAATCTGGGAACCTACATTTTGCTAAAAGATAACATAAAAATGAATATTAATTATTTTACAGAAAGTTTATTTGATAAAGGCTTTATTTATCAAATATATGTTGAATATTTAACTGAGTCAGTTTTATGAAAATAAGAGCCATTCCTCAATTGACAAATGGTCAAAGGATATAAGCAGGCTGTTTTTAGAAGAAGAAATGTAAGTAATCTATAAACATAGGGGAAAGGGCTCTATATAGTTTAAAGAAAGGTTAATTTAAATAACTGGAAAGTTCCACTTCAAACATATTGGAATTGACAGATGCTGGAAATACTGAGGGAAAAATTTGTAACCAAGCCAAAAAAATTATAAAATTGTAGATAGCTTTTGTCCCAACAATATAAGTAAAAAATTTGTGTCACAAAGAAATAAAAGGAAAAAGAAAAGAACCTATGTGTAGAAAAAAATATTTAGAGTAGTGCTTTTGTGGAGGTAAAGAATTGAAACCAAAAGGAAGCTCATAAATTGGGGAATGGATGAACAAGTTGTGATATGTGATTGGCATGGAGTACTATTATGCTGTAAGAAATGATGGGAGCATTCAGAAAGTAAAAAAGAATAAAAGTGACAAGACCTAAATAAACTGATGCAGACTAAAGTAAGAACTTGGAATCCATCCTATATAGTGAAAGTAATGTTGTAATAATGATCAACTGTGTAAAGCTTGGCTACATTGATCAATACAATGATCCAAGACAATTCTAAAGATCTATAAAGAAAAACTGATATCCAACTCCAGAGAGAGAATTGATAAGCTGTTTGTAAATTATAGTATAATTTTCACATTTTTATATGGTCAATACATATATAAAATTCAGGGCCAATTAACAGAGAATAAAGGAGAACTAACTCCCTTTGGGAATCTGTGAAGTCCACAATCCCATTCTTTTATTATATTATCTAGTGCCTTGAATAAATGAATTTATTATTTGTTTCCTAATCTCTATGTTTTTGCACAGTTGGCGTTTGGATAAAAGGGATTCAAGCACTGGATATGTACTTGGAAACTCTTCCCTTGGTAAAGGATAATGATAAGGAGTAGAGTTTATATAAATAATAATAATAAATATAAATATAAATTATTGAAATATTCCTCTTAAATTAATAATGTTGATGTGTGTGGGGGTGCAGAGAAGTATGATTTTATTAGAGTGCCTCCTTCTTTGAGGAAAACAATGCATTTTGTTTCATTGCAATCTTCTCTTCCTAGAAATCCTCCTTGGAGAAGTATAGTCAGAGCATAAGCTCTAAAGATACCTATACCTCTCACTCTCTCTCTCTCTCTCTCTCTCTCTCTCTCTCTCTCTCTCTATATATATATATATATATATATATAT
>NC_058131.1:492843398-492855472 GCF_016433145.1 Gracilinanus agilis
TATATATATATATAAAGAAATCACAAAACAGGAAAATTCTTGGTTAGGATAGAATTTCATATATATATATATGAGTTTGGTGGAATAGTTCTGAAATTCTATCCTAACCAAGAATTTTCCTGTTTTGTGATTTCTTTATAACCTGGTAAATTTCCAGTGGAAATTGAATGATTTGAGTATTTGGTGCTCTCTTAATTTGGGTATTATATGTTTTTATAGATAATTCTTTATTTCTTTTGTTTTCTTAATTTTGTTGGAATGTAATTATGTATAATATGTATTTTTAATTTTTATTATTTATTTTATTATTTTATTTATTCATTTTATTTTATTTTATTTCTCCCTTGTTATTGTACATAGTTTATTTTTTGAAAAGTGTAGTATTTTAGTTTTCTTTCTATCTTGTAAAACAAATTTGACTAAACATTTGTTATCTTTTAATATGTTCAAAGAATTAACTTAAAATATTTTTAACACAGTGATATTTTATTTTCCAATATATCTCTTTTTAATAGATATTTTATCTTCTGTTATTTTGAACATTTGTTTCCATTTATTCAAATTTCATATTAATTTTTTAATGTTTCCCCTTACTTTTCTTAATTATTCTGTGTATATACATATGTCCATATATATGTACTATATTTTCTCTCTCTTTGTATGTCTTTCTAGTTTGTTTTTTTCATTTTTTTTTAATTTCTTATGTTCCAATAGTCTTCCATTATAAGCATATATTATAAAGGTTCAACTGTTTTCCAATTGATGGACATTCCTTCAGTTTCCCATTCTTGGTTACCACAAAAACAGGTTCTATAAACATTTTTGTATAGATAGGTTCTTTTCCCATATCTTTAATCTCTTTTGGATAAAGGCCTAGTAAAGTAGTATAGCATGGTCAAAGAGTACGCATTTTGATGGCCCTTTGGGCATATTCCATATTGCTCTCCAGAATAGTCGTATCAGTTTACAGCTACACCAGCAATGTGTTAGTATCCCTAAAATCATTCCTGTTAATTTTTATCATTTTCTTTTTTGTCATATTAGCCAATTTGATAAATATGAGATGGTACCTCAAAATTGCTTCAATTTGCATTTCTCTTAATAATAGTAATATAGAGTATTTTTTCATATGACTGAAGATAATTTAAATTTTTTCATCTGTGAAAAACCTGTTCACATTGTTTTTGTCATTAGTCAATTGGAAATTTTTTTATTCTTATAAATTTGATATATTTCTCTATATATTTAAGAAATGAAGTTTTTGGTAGAGAGACTTATTACAAAAGGGTTTTTCTCCCAGTTTGTTGTTTGCCTTTTAATTTTGGTTGAATTGTTTTATTTACAAAGAATTTTTTAAATTTAATGCAAAGATATATCTTTTATATCTTATGTTTTGTATGTCCTATTTTGACCTAAATTGTTCCCTTACTCGTAAGTCTGAAGGGTAAACTATTTTGTGCTCCACTACTTTGTTAATGGTATCATTGTTCATTTCTAAACCATGTATCCAGTTTGAGTTAACCTTGGTATATGCTGTGAGATGTTAGTCTATGCCTAATTTCTGTTTTAATGTCAGTGTGCAATACTACCACACATCAGGATATCCAAACTGCCAGTTTCCCAAGCTGTTTTTGCCAAAGAGAGTATTCTTCTTCCAAAATCTTGAATCTTAGTGACTGTCAAAAAATTGGTTATTTTGGTCATTTATCACTGAAAGTTAAGTGCCAAATCTATTCCATTGGTCCTCTACTGCATTGCTTAGCTAGTACCAGATTGTTCTGATGGTTGTCACTTTATAGTATATTTTGAAATGTGGTACAGCTAAGTCTCCTTTCTTTTTATTTTTCACTAATCCATTTTATATTCTAGGTCTTTTGTTCTTCCAGAAGAATTTTGTTATTTTTTTCTAGCTCTGTGAGATAATTTTTGAATAGTTTGATTTCTATAGTGCTGAATAAATAAAATAATAATTGTCATTTTTTATTATTTTGGTTCAGTCTACTTAGGAGCAATTAATCCCTTTCCAATTGTTTAGAGCTGACTTTACATATGGGGAAAAGTGTTCTGTGGTTATGATCATATACTTCCTGGATTTGTCTTGGCAGAGATATATTTTATATTGACTATTAACAACAATTTATAAAGATTTGAGAATCCATTTTCTCCAAAACTTTCTCTTCTCTTCTAGTATGACAAATTCATTTTATATAAGCTTAGACAAATCTCAGTATCATTGTTTAAAATTTTTGATATTGTAACTAACAATAAAATGACAAATTTAAATATTTCAACAATGCATCAGCTATGAGAAAGATCATAGTTCGAGTCATTTTATGCATGAAAACAAACTGCATGGGGAGAGATACTCAAACAATTATCCAGAAATTTAGCTCTCTTGGAATGACAATTAGAGTTTCAAAATTATTCTCACAATATCTTATTCTTGGTGTATTTATCAAAATGAATTTTCCTGGGGAATATAGAAAAATGGAGACACTAACACATTGTTGATGGAACTATGAACTGACCTAATCATTTTGGCTGGACAAATTATGGTAAATGACTGTGATGGAATACTATTGCACTGTAAGAAATAATAAGCAGAGTACCTTAAAAAATCAAACCTTGGAAGACTTGCATGAAGTAATGAAGAGTGAAACAAATAGAAGCAAAAGAATATTTTATGTAGCTATTGAACTAATATTTGAAGAATAATTTGCTAATTTCCACTTCCAGAGAATGAACTGAATAATAGAAACAACAAAACACAATCCACCTATACATATCTTTTTTGTCAAGTGATACCTTCAATATTGAGTTGAGGTAAAAAGAGGGACTGAAATATCTGGAAATAAATTTTAGTAAATAAAATAATTTTTAATCACCTACTTTTTCCTACATATGACAATTCATTCACTCATTTTTAATCTCTTCCAAGAATCCTCTAAGAATAACAATTAAATTATCTATCCAAGATTCTCTTCCTTTTTTTACTTAATGATATGGTCACAATATCCATAGCCTTTGGGGGAGGAGACATTTATGCTAGGGTTTCATTTGAGTGGTTAAATGTGTGACCTGCAGAGGAGATTGGCTACTTATGGAATGTGAATGACAAATGACAAATGATGAGACCATATTCTCATTGGAAATCTCATAATATTGGTTCTAACTATGCCACACCTCTCCTTAAGAATCCTCAGTTCTGGGGGCAATTGGGTGGCTCAATGGATTGAGAGTCAAGCTTTGAGATGGGAAGTCCTAGATTCAAATGTGGCCTCAGAAACTTCTTAGCTGTGTGATCCTGGGCAAGTCACTTAACCCACTCTTGACTAGCCCTTACTGCTCCTTTGCCTTGGAACCAATTCAAAATATTGATTTTAAGACAGAAGGTAAGGGTTTGAAAAAAAACCACAATCTTCAGTTCTAGCCTTTATTAAAAAAAGTGATTACTTTGATTTCAAATTTGAGGTCCTTAATAAATATAACTTTAGTCTACTTTGTCAGACTTACTGTATATTATTCTCATTAAGTACTTTATGAAAATCTAACTTGTCTACTTGTTTGCTGAAATTTAGAATCCCGTCTGTGCTTCTACAAAGACTTTCTCCTTTGTCTGAAATATACTTCCAACTTGGTTTCATCTCCTAGAATTTCTTCAAGTTTTAGCTCTTGTGCCGACTCTTTTAGGAAGTCTTTGGTGATCTTTACAATTATTAGGGCCTCTTCCCCTTCTCTTCACATAAACAGATTGAAATGCATCTGATAAATTCACAGAAGAAAAGCAAATAAAATTGAGGATCAAAATGTTCAGTTCTATCTTTGTATCTTTTTTACCTAGGTCTCAAACCTAAGACTCTGTTGATAAATGTTTTGATAAGATTGAAAGAAAATCACAAGTCCAGCATGTTAATTGAATGGTTTGTAGAGGATTTTTAAGAGGAGACAAAAAATAGTCACACATAAAGTGAGAAAATAGATGGGCTAGAATCCCATATCATTTAATAAAAGGTCATATGAGAGAACAAAGGTAAATTAAAGCATTGAAGGAGACATACTATGCAGATGTCACTTTATTGTTGAGGTCTACTTTAAGGTTACAGTGTTCTGTTGCCATGTTTTTAAATACCTTTAATATTAATGCTTTAATACATTAATAAATGACAAATGTGGGTCCAGACTTTTTATTTTTTTACTAAAACAACTATAGCTCAAAACACCACTGTCACTGTATATAAGAATCTGAAATTTGCATTTTCATATTTCTTAATGCTAATATAATAAGTATAATATATGAAAATTCAGTGGCACCTTCAGAAAGCTGATACCAAGCTACTCTGTCTGATTATAAGGAAGCTGGTTTCTCCTCATTACTCCCTTGCAGGACTGGTTTCACTTGACTTGGCCACTTCCAGCTCTAAGCAGTATGTATATCCTTCTGACCATCTAAATGGATCCCCAAATCTTCAGGGAATTCCAGCCAACACTGGTGTAATGCAGGGTTGCAGAAAAAGCTCTTGCTTTTGCAAACCAACTGTAGCAGCCCTGACAGTTGGAAAGAATAGAATGTTGAACCAGCCAGGGTGCTGGACTCATGGGAAAACCCATTAGAGCTGGTCTATAAATATCCCAGGAGTACCAACTGAAGGGCCTTGTGCTTCTGGGCATTTTGGGTTTAGCCTGATTTCCCTGGGACCCTCCCTTGACCTCTCCATTGATAACCTGCTATTCCCTGGATTTCCACATTGGTCCCTGGGAGGAAGCATGATTTTGGTGGGTGGATATCTTGGGAATTAGCTTTTGTTGGCAGGCAGGACAACTTAAATCAAGCCATCCCCTTATCTGGTGATCTGATAAATCCTTTTACCTCAGGCAGCCTCCCTCAGTCTGACTCTCTTCTGTGACCCTTAACCCAGTACCAGCTTCTTCCTAGCAACAATTACAAAACCCTAATCCCCTTTTCCCTCAGCCTACCCCTGGCATTAATAAACCACTTTGGTATTTACACAAAGAGTTTCTGGTGAATCGTTGTGTCTACTAGTAGGGTAAAGGCTAAAGAAGGAAAGGAATAACCTTTCTTTATTTCTTGAGAGCAAACCTAGGCATCCATCTTGGGCAGGAAGTGGCCAGCCACCTCTTCCTGTAAGGTTTTAGTTCTCACCTCCAGGGAGGGGCCTCTTGTCTCCTCCCTCAAGGGACCTTAGAAACTAACAACAGAAACAACAGACACATACCATCTCTGGCTGACCCAATTCTTCTAATACTGTAGAGATAGTCTCCCTACCCGAAAGACCCAGCCTACTTCTCTCAATACCCTCAAGTACCAAGCCTCTGTTGATTAGCCTGCTTGATTAGCCCTTCCTATTTTCCCCATTCATTCCCTACCTTCCTTATATTCCCTATTTATTCCATCAACATACCTACTTTTCCATTACACTGGTTACCATGTTGCATTGGCTGAGAACTTTTCAAATCATATTTATGAAAGGATTAATTAAATGAGAGAAGAATCCTTAAAACAAAATCCCTGTGTCCTGCGGAGAAAAAATTATCCCAAGTCCATTCTTCTGGCATGTGCCCATAGGTCTCTTGTGTGGGTTTAAAAGACCTGTTTTGCCGGAGAGCACAGATAACACTGTTTTCTTCTTTTTAAATAGACCTTAATAGCACATACAAATGAGGAAGAGGATGATCAATCCATGATCCATTAGATGAAGTTCTATAAGAGCAAGATAAAATCAATGTATTCATATGCATGAAGACAGGCTGACAACAGGAAGATGAATCTGATTTCTTGATTTGGAAAATTGAAACACTGCCTCTTCTTCAATTCCTGAGTTGAAATATGGTGTAGAGGAAGTAGGGAGGATAGGGACTGAAGCACTAAAACGAGGTGGATGGGGGAAAGCAAGGCACCTTCCTGTGGGTCTAGAATTTGATGAAACTGTAACATTTAAAGTGATCTCAAGGCACCAGAGTAGACTATGCTCTTGATATATGTATTTTTAATAGTCTTTACCTTCTGTCTTCTGGCTTAGAATTAATATTCTAAGCCAGAAGAGTGGTAAGGGTTATGCAATTGGGGTTAAGTGACTTGCTCAGGGTCAGACAAATAAGAAATATCTGAGGCCAAATTTAAACCCAGGTCCTCCCATTTCTAGGTCTGGCACTCTTACTACTGTGCTCCCTGGCTTCTGATATACATCTGCTCATATTGATTGCTTTTTGTTCCTAGAACATCAGGAAATCTGTTTCAAAGCTTCCTGACAATATTACTTTGGGCTCACCCTGTTTAAACTTAAACAGCGACTCAAAAATCACCCCTAAAGAGACTTCAGAAGTTTCTGTTTTGTCTAAGAATCTTCAAGGAATTCATGGGGAAGGCAAAGCTACTAGAAATCTAGCTTTGTCACAGTCAGTCATCTCAGCATACTAGAAACTGACAGCTACATTAATACCTATAGTTATGGTCATAAGACAATCCACTTACCCACCAACACTATGAGAAATTCATTTTCACTGTTATTTTCTGAGAAATACCAATAACTAGCAGTTTGCTGTTAAATTCTAGGTCCATTCTGAATAATTTAGTATTTGAATAGACCCCCTTTCTCTAGACATACATCTTAAAACTTCCCAAAGGGGAAGAATTGAGTACCACTCATTTACTTGTAAAAAGGCATGTGGAAAAAATGTCATTCAGAGTGGGTAAGAACAGAATCTCTGGAGGGTGCAATTGAATTGTTTGCTTCATTTTCTAAACTCACAAGCTTGTCTTGTGCAAAAAAGAAGTTTGCCTAGAGGTATATCCATTACTGTATATTGGATTTCTTAAATGTGATACTGATTCTATTCATACTTGGTTGAGACAAGTCTGGATGTTGTGGTTGTATGATTCAATCTGCCTATGGATAGTGCACTAATCCCAGCTGCAGAAATTTTAAAATTACATCAAAGTCTTCCTTTAATGTATTTTTTTCTTTCACTTTCCCCTTCCCCCCATATACACTCCTCTCTCTCTCTTACACATACACACACACACACACACACACACACACACACACACACAAAATACTTGATGAAGAAAAATATGTGAACTCCCATCTGCTTAGAGGAAACAGAGGCTGGACCAGATGTGACCTGCAATTTTCTGAATGGGAAACAAACACAAGGAATGCTGTATACCATCTGTTGATGTAGAAAGCAGCAGGGCAAGCTTGGCATTTCAACAGAGCACCCCCATTGGGAAATTGAAAGGGAAACTCATTTGTTTCATTTTCCATCTCTTCTGACCCGACAGTGCCTTTGCTCAAGGAGCATCTTGATACCAAGTAGTGACAGTTAATATCTAAACGTTTCAGATTGGGAAATGAGTGCTGTGTGTGTGTGTGTGTGTGTGTGTGTGTGTGTGTGTGTGTGTGTGTGTGCTTATTTTTTAAATGCAAATTTTACTTCTGCCAAATGGGGCAAAGTGGCTTTATATTGCCACTTGCATTGAGCATCTCAATTTTGAAGCAAGAAACACAAGGAATATATGATCTTCCATTCAACTGCCTGTGCCTCCTCAGTGTCTTCCAGTCTTATTTCGTGTTTTGAATGCCACATAAAAGGTTCCTAAACTTTAGGCAATAAAGTATGTGCTCACAATAAATAAATCAAAAAGCAAGACTTTCTATGGTAGTCGAAGCCCAGGTTTTACGGAACCAGAGAAAATCTGGTTCATATTTTTAGTTAGGGTAACCCACAACGTAATATGACAGTTTGGCTTTGTGGGGTATTTATGTTAACTAGGCATTGTCTATATTTTTTCAAGTATAGATTGGACTACATGGCTAACGAAGTCCCTTATAATCCTAAATTTGGGAATTTGTTAGTTCTGTGTTAGCCTTATAAAAAAGAACAACAAAAACAACAACAAATATATATTTGTTGTTGTTTGTTTGTTGGTTTCAATGAATTTTATTTTTTAAACCCTTATCTTCAATTGATACTAATCACTATTTCCAAGGCAGAAGAATGATAAGACCTAGGCAATGAGGGTTAAGTGACTTGCCCAGGATCACATAGCTAGGAAGTGTCTGAGGTCACCTTTGAACCCAGGACCTTCCACCTCTAGGCCTAGCTCTCTCTATCCACTGAGTTACCAGCTACCCCTATTTCCTACTAATCATTTGAAAAGAATTATTGAAGTTTTATTTTCCCCAATGACATATAAACATAATTTTAACCTTTTTCCCCCAGAAACATGAGTCTGAAATACTCTCCTATCCTACATTATCACCTCTTCCTGCCAAGATGGCAAGCAGTCCAATGTAGATTTTACATACGCAATCATGTAAAATATTTTTCCATATAAATCCTTTCATGGAAGGAAACTCACATAAAAAATTAAGAAACAGAAAAAAAAAATTTCCTTTGCTGTGAATTCAGAATCCATCTGTTTCAATTGAAGCAGATGCCATTTTTTATTAGGATTTTTTTGGGATTGTTACTACTGTATTCCATTATAATCATATACTATAACTTACCCATTCCCCATTTTCCTCTCATTATTTTCATTCTCAATAGTGTTTACTTTATGACCATAGAATACCCCAATTTGTCCTCTTTTCTGTCAGCTTCACTAATTCTCTTATCCCCTTTCCCTCCTATTTTCTTGTAGAGTAAGTTACATTTCTCTGCCCAATTGATTATGTATGTTTTTCCTATATTGAATTGAGCCAGTTTCACTGACAGTAATGTTCAAGGACTTCCTTCTCACCTGTCCCATCTATCCCTTCACTGTAGAAGCTCTTACATGCCTCTTTTATGAGATATTATTTCTCATATGAGAATCTATTTATCATATTCACCTCCTCTCAATGCATTCCTCTTTCTCACCCCTCATTATTTTTTTTAAGATATCATTCTACTGTATTCAATTCACACCCGTGCCCTCCATCCAACTCCCCTAAAAATGATAAAGTTTTGGTAGTAACAAGAATTATCTTCCACATAGGGATATAAACAGTTTAATCTTATTGGATGCCTATCAATTTGACTTTCCTCTTTACTTCTTAATACTTCTCTTGAGTCTTGTATTTTACAGTTACATTTTCCTTTCACTTCTGTTCTTTTCATCAGAAATTTGAAAGTCCTTTATTTCATTGAAAAAACATATTTTCACTCTAAGGATTATAAAATGTTTTGCTCAATAAATGTTTCCTGGTTGCAATCCTAAGTCCTTTACCCTCTTGAATATCATATTTCCATATCCTTCTGATCTTTTAATATAAACATGCTAAATCTTGTATTATTTTTACTGTGGCTCCATGATGTTTGAATTATGTCTTTTTTAGCTGTTTGCAAAATTTTTCCTTGACTTAAGAGCTCTGGAATTTGGCTATAATATTCCTGGGAGTTTTATTTTTGGGATTTATTATAGGAGGTCATCTTTGTATTCTTTCTATTTCTATTTCACATTCTCAATCTAAAATATCAGGACCATTTTCCTTGATAAATTTTTGAATGATGATGGCTAGGCCCTTTTTTCTCTTTACTATGCACTTAGATAGTCTACTAATTCTTAGATTATCTCTCATATTTTTTGGAGGTCATTTGTTTTCCCAGTGAGATATTTCATATTTTCTTCTATTTATTCATACTTCTGATTCATTTGGCTGTTGCTTGATGTCTCTCATGGGTTCATTGGTTTTCATTTGCCCAATTCAATTTTAAGATATGATTTTCTTGGTTTAGCTTTTGTATCTCCTTTTCCATTTGGCCAATTCTATTTTGTAAAGAGTTCTTTTCCTCTATGAGATTTTGTATTCTTTTTTCCATATGGTCAATTCTGCCTTTTAAAAAGTTCTTCTCTTCATTAAATTTTTGTACCTCTTTTTTCATTTGGTCATTTTTAAAAAATAGAGCTCTTCTCTTCAGTGGATTTTTGTGTCTCTTTAATCATTTTTTCATGATTTTCCCACTTTACTCATTTCTTTTCCAAGTTTTTTTTTTCTACCTCTCTGATTTTTAAAATTCTTTTAAAGTTCCTCCATTAATTCTTTTTGAGCTTGAAAGCATTTTTTGAAAGCTTTGGATACGTCTTCTTCTGTGTTTTGTTTTCTGGTCTTCCCTGTCACCAAAATAGCCTTCTAAGTTGAGCTTATTTTGTTATTGTTTGTTCATTTTTCAACTTTTTTCTTCTCTTTAAAATAAAATAAAATGTTTTTAGAGGTTGATTCCATTCCACTTATGAAGGGAACATTGTTAGGAGTTTAAAGTTCTTTAGGCAATTGCCTTCATAGTTAACTCTGGGGATCTATGAATTTTTAGTTCTTCCAAAGTGGTGTGGATATATGGAGAGGAGTGATTAATAGTTTCTTAATCTGTGCTCTGATCTTTGAGCAATCACAAATACTCTTTTCTACCTTGAAACTATGACCAGGGCCCTCTGCTCCCCAGTGGGGAACAGCAAGCACTGGTATGTGCTAATTTTCCTCCTCACCCCAAGACTGCAACACAAGTTTGAAATCTGAATCTGTGTATGGGAAATCTGGCAGAGTCTTCCACCCAAAGTCAGAAAAGGGATATTTATAGCCTCTGTCTGAGCAATTGTCTGACCCTCCACCCTCCACCTTACTATCCGGGGTTGGGAGCTATGGAATCCGTTGTTTGCCCTTCTCCCAATGCCTGTACTTGTTGGTTGAGCTGAGGCCTTCCTTGGGCATGATCTATTTCCACTTCAGTGCACTAGATATTTTAGTCTGGCCTTTTAAGTTGTTTTAGGCTGAAAAAATATTTCTTCCCATCCTTTTGTGGGTTCTGCACTCAAGAATTTGTTTTGAGGTATTATATAAAAATTTTCGAGGGTAAATTGGTAGAGATGGGTGGATCTGTGTACCTTCTCTACCATGTGGGCTCTGCTACCACATTAAGTATGATTTTGAAAGCTTGTTATTCAGTTCTCCCCTAGAAATCTCAAGACATTTTTAATTTGTGAAATGCAAGTGAAGAGGTGGATCCATTTTTCTCTTAGCTCCTCCCTGATTAAAGTTGGTTGATGATAGAAAATCATATGCCCCATTCCTGTGATCAGGTTACACCCATTTAAGTGTGACATTCTTCATTTGCTCCAATGAAAAGTCAAAGACTCAGTCCTGCCACTCACACTGATTTTATTTATGATGTATGATAGAACCCATAATCTCACCCTTCTATCACCCTACACTGTGAGTTACTTAAGAGTATAAGCATACCTTGAAACTGCTAGGAACAATGGAATGAATAAGAGATTTAAGATATAAACCTGACTCAATTCAGAAGCCAAAATAGAAATAATTCAGTATAATAGAAATAAATCTTTTCAATAATCTTCAACCATTGTTGACACTTTGAAACACTCAAAGATGGTTATGGCTTTTCTGGACTTTTTTCGACGAGCCAAGTCAACAAAATATCTATTGTTTGGTTGATTTGAATTTTTAAATTAACTAAAAAAATATTAATTGAATTCATTATTCTTATTTATATAGAATTCAGATCTGATCAAACTGAGTTTTTCTCAGTAGATTTTGGTTTATTTTGTGTTGTTTCTTTTGTCTATTTTTCCTATTTATAATTCTAATCTTTGGCAAAGGAAAATATAGAGAGAGCTTAAAATATATTATTTTGAACTTAGTTGTGTAGCAATCTAAAGCAATGGCTGATAGCTCAAAAGGTTAAGATTAAGAAGATTTTTTCATGTGGTTTTAACTTATGAACCATTCTACATATTATAGGTTTATGATAATAAATTTCTATAATCTTATTACTATTATTATTGATGCATTTATTAATTCTAAATATAATGATAGAATTTCAAATACATCCAACATTTAATGAATATTAATTGCATAATAATCTAATTATCTAAACCAAATAATTTTTCAGAATTAAAGTTAATAGATTTTAGAGGCAGCTCTTAAATTTTCAAAGTAAGAAATTTTATACTAATGTTAGATGTTGAATGTTTCATATTTAGAGTCAGTGTTGCTACACACACACACACACACACACACACACACACACACACACACACACTCACACACACACAT
>NC_058131.1:492869019-492910989 GCF_016433145.1 Gracilinanus agilis
CCATCATTTTTTTCTATGGTGGTAGTTAGAATTTTATTTTCCTTATCTTTAAATGGAGAGGAAGTAAGACCAGATTGTACAATTAGGATTTTCCTAGTCCTAAAGCTAGGATCCATTTTGTGTAATTTTTCATTAGTTACCTATCCTTTCTGCGTCTCAGGTTTTTTATAAGATAATACTGCTGAATTCCCTCTCAGTCCCTTTCCAATTCTGAATCTATGATGCTATGACTCCTATAGTGCAACTTTGGTCTCACTACACCAAAGCATCTTCCACACCTATTTTCATACATTTCAAAATACTAAAAGTAATATAATATATCCATAATAAAGTCAATCCTGGAAACCAAGTCTTTCTCCAATGAAGCCAATTCTGAACAATATTTATAAAAATATGTGAATCAGATTTTACCCATAAAGTGAGTAAAATACAATAGTCACTTCAAATCTGCTCCAAAGCATAAATTAGCATGTTCCTGTCAGCATTTTCAAATTTACAGGAGTTCAGTCATCTTGAGTCCCGGGGGGATATAAAGGATCCTAGGAAAGAAAAGTAACTAAATTAGCTCTTGTCTGTGGTCTCATCTTCATCCTTTCAAGCAGTTGTGAGAATCTAGTTAAAATAGTGGTCACTTCTTTTCTTGGCTCAGTCACAGATTCCTGATTTGCTCACAATGATAAAAGACTAATTTACCTCATTCACTGTACTTTATTGGTAATTCCAATAAAAGATCTCCTTACCTTCTAAGCTCAAACCTCCTTGATTCCAGCAGAAGTATGGAACTGAGAAGAATATAGTAGTATGGTCTTGAAGTATAGGGCTTGTTGGGTTAAATATTGATCATCAATTCTTAATGATCTTAAGCTTATTCTTTAAAATACTTCATTAGTAATATAGGAAACTGATAGCTAACTTTCAATTGATGATTTTAACATTTATTTCCTTCTCCCATATTTAATTACATTAATCATCAGTAACTTGAACATTGCCTCTGGTTTTACAGCAATCATTGACCAAAACAATTTCTCATCTCAGGTCCTGCAGAGCACTTAAGTAAACTTAATATAGTTCATTCACTCAGAATTCACTATGGCTCTAGGCATCCCCAATCACAATACCTTTTCTCAACTATGTTTGGAGCAAAATGCTTTTTTTTTCATTATCCTTTAGGATCACAGTTAGCAACTTGATATCAAGGTGTTTAATATTCTCTGCACTCAAAAATAAACTATTCAAGGAAAGAATTTAAGACCAAGCAAGAGATAGAGAATATTACAAAATGCAAAATGAATAATATTTATATTATATTATATTATTTATATATTATATTTATAGAAAATGAATAATAAATTTTATTAAAATAAAAAGGTTTTGTACAAATAAAGTTAATGCAACCAAAATTAGAAAGGAAGCAACAAATCGGGAAAAAAGTCTTTATAACAAAAACCTCTGACAAAGGTCTAATTTCTAAAATTTATGAAGAGCTAAATAAATTGTACAAAAAATCATGCCATTCCCCAATTGATAAATGGGCAAGGGACATGAATAGGAAATTTTCAGATAAAGAAATGAAACCTATCAATAAGCACATGAAAAGGTGTTTTAAATCTCTCATAATTAAAGAAATGCAAATCAAAACAACTGAGGTATCACCTCACACCTAGCAGATTGGCTAATATGACAGCAAAGGAAAGTAATAAATGTTGGAGGGAATGTGGCAAAATTGGGATACTACTGCATTGCTGGTGGAGTTGTGAATTGATTCAACCATTCTAGAAAGCAATTTGAAACTATGCCCAAAGGGCTTTAAAAGACTGCCTGCCTTTTCTTTCATCCATATCACTGCTGGGTTTGTAAATCCCAAAGAGATAATAAGGAAATATACATGTACAAAATAATTTTATATTACATATTATAATAAGGAATATTATAATGAGGAAAAATACATGTACAAAAATGTTTTAAAATATTTTAGGCATACTCTTTGTGATGGCAAAAAATTGGAAAATGAGGGGGTTTTCCACTGATTGGGGAATGACTGAAAAAATTGTGATATCTGATGGTGATGGAATCCTACTGTGGCAAAAGGAATAATAAATGGGAGGAATTGCATGTTCACTGGAATGACCTCCAGGAATTGATGTAGAGTGAAAGGAGCAGAACCAAGAGAACTTTGTACAGAAATTGTGATATACTGTGACACAATCAAAGATAATAGAGTTCTCTACTAGCAGTAATGCAATGATCCAGGACAATCCTGAGGGACTCATGAGAAGGAATGCTATTCACATCCAGAGAAAGAACTGTGGGAGTAGAAACACAAAAGAAAAACATTTGCTTGATCACATGGGTCGATGGGGATATGATTGGAGATATAGACTCTAAATGATCACTCTATTACAAATAATAATATGGAAATAGGTTTTGAAAAATGGTACATGTAAAACTCAGTGGAATTGCTCATTGTCTATGGGAGGAGGGAAGGAGGAGAGGAGGGAAAGAATTGAAATCATATAACCATAGGAAATAGCCCTAATTAATTAATTAGTTGATCAATTAAATTTTAAAAAATAAAAATGAACTATTAAGAACTCTTCTTTTTCATTTTTCTTTCCTTTTTCACTACTTCCTTTTATGTGGAACCCAATAGTTAATAGACCCACCTTCAAATATACACACATACTCTCTTGTCAAACACCATTCTCCTAAGTGTTGAAAGGAAGAAGTAAAAAATAACTGAAAAAGCTATACTAATAAATAAATAAATAAAATATTAAAAAAACAGAGACAGAGGGATTCCCAAAGAATAATTGATAAATTTTACTTTGATATTAACTAGAATTTCAAACTCTCTTTCTCCCCATCTCCCCACATATACTTACACAGCCTGTGTATGTATAGATATATGCACATATAAGTATATTCTATATGTATATGTGTATATATATATATATATATATATATATATATTGTGTGTGTGTATGTGTGTGTGCATGTGTATGTATCCAGTTTTTTTAACCTAAGTCCTTATCCCCTACAAGCCAGGTTTATATGCAAGAAAAAAAAAGAATTTACCCTAAAATTTGTTTCCATTCAGAGCTTGAATTCCAATATTTAGTTTTTAAATATCCTTCCTAAATTTATCATGGATGCAATAGGGAATTGAATAATATATTTTTATTGAGGTAATTGAGAAAGGAAAAAGGTAATATTTGACATTGGAAAGGATGCCAAAATGAGAGACTGGGATTGGAGTTTTGGAGGATACGAATTTCCAGGAACAGAGATGGTGTGGGAAGAAACTAAAACTACAATTGGTTCTTTATTATTTTTTTTCTATAGACATTTATTCCCAATAGTATTGTTCCCAAGTTTGGACAAAAAATTCTCTATTCTCTTTCACCTACATATTTTCAAATGGGTTCAATTAAAATGTATTTATGAAGGAAGGAATAAGTGATATGTTATTTAATTATATTCTTTGAGGAAGTGAAATGATATATCACATAATACTGCTATATCATTGGTTACATTATCATTTAAATATTATTTTTCAAATATATATTATCATCACCAAGGAGAAAATGCACACAACTTATTATTTTCAGTTATTAGTATATTTCCCACAATTTTATCTTTATAATACATAGCTCTTCAGCTCCTGGAACACTTTGGGAATAAACAATATAAATGAGAGGCCTAAATTTCCTACATTTCTTATTAAAACTGACATTTTTGGGGCAGCTGGGTAGCTCAGTGAATTGAGAGTCAGGCCTAGAGACGGGAGGTCCTAGGTTCAAATCTGGCCTCAGACACTTCCCAGCTGTGTGACCCTGGGCAAGTCACTTGACTCCCATTGCTCACCCTTACCACTCTTCCACCTAGGAGCAGAAGTTAAGGGTTTTAAAAAAACTGACATTTTTTTCTTATTTCTGAAAAATAATGAATAAATGCATCACAAATACTACAGAATACAAAAATCCTATGAATCCAGATTGTCCTTGGTCACACCATCAAACTAGTTATAAAGACCCAGGAAGTTATTTGCAGAATTCATTTAGAATGAATTTCTTGCTTGGCAGTGATGTTGTTTCTCAAAAGAAAGCTGGAGGATATGGCAGTTGCTAAAAATCTACTCTGTAAACCAGGATCAAATAGTACCACCTACTCCTTGAGATGAGTGACAGATAATTGCTTATTTGAGTAGCTGCTGTGTTAATCTGTCTAGACTAAAGTATTGAATAAGATTCAAATATCTCTACTAAGAGGGATTTTAATCATGCATTTCAATAATCTCACTGAGTGAAGGACAGAACATGTGGAACCCCTGAGGGAAGTTCAGATTAGTCATTGTCTAAGCATCCCAGGTTGATTTTGTTTTCAAGAGGGATTTAATTCTGGAATAGTGTGTGGGCATGAAATTTTGCAAAGATATGCGAGACATTTAAGCAAAATCCACTGTGCAATTTAACAAAAGTTATATCTCTTAAGAGGACACAGGGTTAAAAGTCAGTCCTAGTTGCTTTAAGTCTAATTAATGTGATGATAATAAAAATCCTTTAAAAATAAAATATCATACAAGAAATAAATATAGAGGTACAAGATTATGATTAAATATCAGGAAATAATTATAAAAGAAATTAAGTAAAGCATTGTTTTCTACATAAAAGGAGTATTTCATCTATCAAAAGAATCTCTGGCAGGAGTCCTGGAATTTATTAATTCAGTAAAATAGAAGGGGATATAGGAAAAGAATGGAAAGATGACTTTCTTTTTACATCTTTCAAATGTTTTTCAGTTTATTTTATTGTTTATTCATGATTGAGTAGCGATGTATCCTAATTATTGATTGTACAATTTATAAAATTGGTTGTATGACGTATGTTATATGTATAATAAGGCTAAAACAAAATGGCAAATATATGATTCTTTTTTTGAAATTCATTAAAACACTGGAATATTCTTGTTTGAATCTAGAATGGGTAATTATGCATAATTTAATTTTGAAACACACAGTCTTATGCCTGTGATGAGCCCATGATCTCCTAATTGTATGTTTTCCCTCCAGTGATAAAGAGTGCAATCTTTCCATAATTTTTCCAGTGAGATTGTTGACCGTATCTTTACCCCTACAGTGCTCCATAGAAAATCTATCCAGTGTCCTGGCAGTATTGTCTGTGTCTCTTGAGTCTTTTTTTTATGACTACCTCTTGGCTTGTCCATTTGTTAGTTCTAGCTTTCAATTCACACTCAATTATTTTTTAAACTCACATTTTTTGTGATAACATCTTATACCATTTCTAGCATAATAGCACAATTAATAATAAGATAAATTCCACTTATTTACACTATATGTTGTACCACTTTAACCTGGGTCAACCAATATTTAAATTAAGTAAAAAAAAATTAGGTACATATAATCTTAAGACATTGTTCTAGCTGCTGAGAAGTATATACAATAAATGGCACTAATATGACTGGTATATGAAAGAAAAATTGGACTTATTTTGCTAGTCACCAGAGAATAAAGCAAGAAATATGGGTGACATAAGGAGTATTGCTCTTTTGTAATTACATAAATTTTAGTGGCCTTAAATATTGTTCCCCATACTTCTCTTTAATATGTTCACAGATTTAACAAATTACTACCGAAGGTAAACTATTTTTATTTTCTAGTTTTAGATTATAATGCAAATTAGATTTGAATACAAGAAAAATTATTTTTTAAAAATTCATATTCAATTCTTAAGTAATAGAATATATTTTAAGATTCTTGAGGTCACTGAGTTATTAAGTACTAAAAAGAAAACTTTAAAACTTTGTAATAACTAGCTTTGAATATCCCAAGTAAAAGTATTTATTGTATAAATATAGTTTATATTCCAATGGTGAATATGTATTTTTATATTTTATTAATATTTTCCTTCTTTCCAAAAGAGGTTGTAGAAAAAGGGAAATGAATAAAGATGAAATAAAAGATAAATTAAAATAAATCAAGGGAAAAGAATTATAATTGACACTTTATAATATTAGGTATATCAAACATATTTTTCATAGTTTCACCAAAATAAAGTCCTACTTAAAGTTTTTAATTTTATTTATTTTTAAACAATGCTGGAGAACAATGTTTATTAGTACAATTAAGTCTACGATAACATGCTCCTATTTGACCAAAGAGTCACAGCTATTGATTTTCTGCCCTAGATGGCCAAGTAGTGTATGAATGGTTTTGGGTAGACTCTGAAGAATCATATACATAGCTATATGACAAACTAAGAAGTTTGTCCCAAAGTACCTAAGTTACTTTTTGCATTTCTTAAATTATCTCATTAGATAATTTAAAATTATTTTGATACTGATATATTGCTTGATTTTTAAAAGTCACATCCTCCTGCTATTTATTTAACTTACCATAGAAATTTTCTTTTTTTTTTTTTTTTGTAAAGAGACGGATCAAATTCTTTCATGAAAAAAGGTGATGCATTCATTCATGCATGAATGCATACATAAATGCCTTTGTAAATTTAAAAAATCACAGAATGTCATAGTTTAAAGAGATCTCAGAAGTCATCTAGACCAACATGTGACGCCAAAATAATTGCCACAGGTGCTCATATGGTTTTTTTCTTGGAGATTTCTAGTCAGGATTCTGTACCTCACATACTATACATGGATAGATTTCAGAGCATCTAAAGACTAGAAAAAAAATTAGAAGCTTATTTACCCCAGTATAATTGGTTTCCTTTGTATTTTGACATATTTTGTAAACATTTAAAAATATTATTCTGACAAGGGATCCATATACTTAATCAGTGTGGCAAAGAGCTTGGTCACACACACACACAGGTATGCACACATAGACACAGACACACATACATGAAAAACCCATGAGTTTGCAAAAAATCAGTTACCTGTATCCAAAGTTACCTATTTAATTTTTGTATGAACTAATGTTTAAGAAGTTTATTCTTAACATCAAGCTGAAATCTGCCTCTGAAACTTTCATACATAACTGCTCGTTTTGTACCTGAAGCCAAGTAAAAAAGGAATTACTTTCTTCCCAAAAAGGCTCCATAAACGATGACATTGATTATGTATTTCTATGATAAGATTAACAAAAATAGGTAACATTAATGTGGGCTAGGCATATTTCTCTCCTTTCTTCATTATCATCTCAGAATTTTTAAATGTTTTCAAAATTTTATTTTTGTTATAGTGAGTTTTTTTCTTTTTTAAATATTTTTCTGGCTCTGCTCCTTTCACTCTGCATCAATTCCTGGAGGTTTTTCAGTTTACATGGAACTCCTCCAATTTATTATTACTTTGAGCACAATAGTATTCCATCACCAGCATATACCACAATTTGTTCAGCCATTCCCCAATTGACAGGCATACCTTCATTTTCTTTTTTCTCTTTGGGCATAGTAGTAAATTGCCATCCAGAATGGTTGGATCAGTCCACAACTACACTAGTAATGCATTAATGTCCCAGTTTTGCCACATCCCCTCCAACATTTATTACGCTCCCCCGCTATCATTTTAGCCAGTCTGATGGGTGGGGGTGATACCTCAGAGTTGTTTTGATTTGCATTTCTCTAATTATTAACATATTTAGAGCACTTTCTGGCATGCTTATTGATAGTTTTGATTTGTTTATCTGAAAATTGTCTATTCTTGTCCCTTGACCATTTATCAATTGTGGAATGGCTTGATTTTTATACAACTGATTTAGCTCCTTGTATATTTGAGTAATTAGACCTCTGTTAGAATTTTTTATTATAAATATTTTCCCAGTTTGTTGTTTCCCTTCTGATTTTGGTTGCATGCTTTTTGTTTGTACAAAAAGTTTTTAATTTAATATAATCAAAATTATTTATTTTACATTTTGTAATTTTTTCTCTCACTTAGCTTTAAAATCTTTACTTTTCCAGAGATCTGACAAGTAAACTATTCTGTGTTCACTTAATTTACTTATAGCTTCCTTTTCTTTCAAGCCTTTCACCCATCCTGAATTTATCTTAGTGTAGGGTGTGAGATGTTGGTCTAAACCTAATCTCTCCCATATTGTTTTCAATTTTCCCAACAGTTTTTGTCAAATGTTGGATTTTTATCCCCAAAAGTTGGGCTCTTTGGGTTTATCATACACTGTCTTGCTGAAATCACTTTCCCCAAGTCTATTCCACTGATCCTCCCTTCTGTCTCTTAGCCAGTATCATATTATTTTGATGAACTCTGCTTTATAGTATAGTTTAAAATCTGGTACTGCTAGGCCATCTTCCTTCATGGTTTTTTTTTTCATTATTTCCCTTGATATTCTTGATCTTTTGTTCTTCCAAATGAACTTTGTTATAGTTTTTTCTAATTCAGAAAAAAAAAGTTTTTTGGTAGTTTTATAAGTATGGCACTAAATAGGTAAATTAATTTGGATAGAATGGTCATTTTTATTATGTTAGCTCATTCTACCCATGAGTATGAATAAACAATGTTTTTTTCCAATTGTTTAGATCTAGTTTTAATTGTTTGGAGAGTCTTTTGTAGTTGTGTTTGTATAATTCCTGTGTTTGTTTTTGTAGAAAGATTCCTAAGTATTTTATTTTGTCTAGGGTGATTTTAAATGGTGTTTCTCTTCCTGCTTCTTGCTGCTGTGATTGTTGGAAATATGTAGAAATGCTGATGATTTATGTGCATTTATTTTGTATCCTGCAACTTTGTTAAAGTTATTGATTATTTCTACTAGCTTTTTAGTTGATTCTATAGGATTTTTTAAGTAGACCATCATATCATTTGCCTATTTTAATACCTTTAATTTATTTGTCTTCTCTAATTGCTACTACTAGTGTTTCTAGTATAATGTTAAATAATAGAGGTGATAATGGGCATCCTTGTTTCACTCCTCATCTTATTGGGAAGGCTTCTCATTTATGCCCATTACAGATAATGTCTGTTGATGGCTTTAGATATATACTGTTTATTACTTTTAGGAAAGGTCCTTCTATTCCTATACTTTCTAGTGTTTACATTAGGAATGGGTGTTGTATTTTTTCAAAGGCTTTTGCAGCATCTTTTGAGATAATCACGTTGTTTTTGTTGGTTTACTTGTTCATATGGTCAATTATGTGAATGGTTTTCCTTATGTTGAACCATCCTTGCATTCCTGGCATAAATCCCACCTGATCATAATGAATAACCTTTGTGATCACTTGCTGGAGTGTTTTTGCTAGTGTTCTGTTTAAGATTTTTGCATCTATGTTCATTAAGGAGATTGGTCCGTAGTTTTTTTTTGTTTGTTTTTTTTTCTTCTGTTTTTGATCTACCTGGCTTTGGGATCAGCTCCATATTTGTATCATAAGAGGACTTTAGTAGAACTCGTTCTTTGTTTATTATGTCAAAGAGTTTCTATAGTATTGGAATTAGTTGTTCTTTGAAGGTTTGATAGAATTGACTTGTGAATCTATCTGATCCTGGGGATTTTTTCTTAGGGAGTTCTTTGATGACTTGTTCACTTTCTTTTTCTGAAATGGGATTATATAAGTATTCTATTTTTTCTACTGTTAATATAGGCAATTTACATTTTTGTAAATATTTATCTATCTGCCTTAGGTTGCTCTGTTTATTTCCACATAATTGGGCCAAATAGTTTTTAATGATTGCCTTGATTTCCTTTTCATTAGAGGTGAGGTCTCCCTTTTCATCTTTGAAAATGATGATTTGGTTTTCTTCTTTCCTTTGTTTAATTAGATTGACCAGTTCTTTGTCAATTTTATTTGTTTTTTTTCCATGTACCAGCTTTTAGTCGTATTTATTCATTCAACAGTTCTTTTGTATTCAATTTTATTGATTTCTTCTTTAAATTTTATAATCGTTAATTTAGTCTTTAACTGGAGATTTTCAATTTGTTCCTTTTCTAGGTTTTTTATTTCCATGCCCAGTTCATTGATCTTTGTGTTCTATAATTTGTTAATACATGCTCTCAAAGATATAAATTTTCCCCTTAGTACTGCCTTAGCTGCATCCCACAGAGTTTCGTAGGATTTTTCATTATTGTCTTTCTCTTCAATGAAATTATTGATTTTTTGATGATTTGTTCTTTAACTAACTTGTTTGGGGGAATCATATTATTTAATTTCTAATTAATTGTTAATTTGTCTATCCATTTATCCTTACTAATGATTTTAATGCATTATGATCTAAACAGGATACATTCATTATTTCTTCTCTTTTGCATTTGTTTGCAATGTTTTTATACCCTAATACATGGTCAATCTTTGTGAATGTACCATGTACAGCTGAAAAGAATATGTATTCCCTTTTGTCCCTATTTATTTTTCTCCACATATCTATTAAATCTAATTCTTCTAAGATTTCATTCACCTCTCTTGTATCTTTCTTATTTTATTTTGGTTTAATTTATCTAGATGTGAGAGAAGAATATTTAAATCTCCCACTAGTATAGTTTCATTATCTATTTCTTTCTCGAGCTCTGCCAGTTTCTTCTTTAGGAATTTGGATGGTATATCAATTGGTGCATACATGTTGAGTACTGTTATTTCCTCATTGTCTATACTGCCTTTTATCAAGCTGTAATTACCTCCCCGTCTTTTTTAATCATATCTATTTTTATTTTGGCTTTGTCAGAAATTATGATCACCACTCCTGCCTTCTTTTTCTCAGTTGAAGCCCAAAAGATTTTGCTCCAGCCATTGACCTTAAAGATGTGTATGTCCACCTGCCTTATTGTATTTCTTGTAGACAACATATTGTAGGATATTTGAAAATTTCACATAACATTTCTCCATATAGGAATACAAATAATTTTATCTCATTGAAGCCCTTGAAGAAGCAAATTAAAAAAATATATTAGTTTTCTTTCTTTCCTTTCTCTTTCTTATTTACCTTTTCATGTTTCCCTTATTTTTTTGTGGTTGGATATCAAACTTTCCATTTAGTCCTGGTCTTTTCTGTGCAAATACTTGGAAATCTTCTATCTTGTTGAATGCCCATACTTTCACCAGGAAGTAAATAGTCAGTTTTGATGAGTAGGTGATACTTGGTTGGAGACCGAGTTCTCTTGTCTTTCTGAATATCATATTCCAAGCCTTGTGGTCTTTTAGTGTGGAGGCTTCCTGATACTTTGTGATCCTAATTGGTGCTCCTTGATATCTGAATTGTCTCTTTCTGACTTCTTGTAGAATTTTTTCTTTCACATGGAAGCTCTTGAATTTGGCTATTATGTTTCAGAGTGTTATCTTTTGAGGGTTTAGTGTAGAGGGTGATCTATGGATCCTTTCAATGATTATTTTACCCTCTTGTTGAAGAATTCTAGGACAGTTTTGTTGGATAATTTCTTTTAGTATGGAGTCCAAATTTCTACTAATTTCTGCTTTTTCAGAAAGACCAATGATTCTCAAATTGTCCCTTCTAGACCTGTTTTCTTGATCTGTCATTTTCTCAGTGAGATATTTCATTTTTCCTTCTATTTTATCAGTCTTTTGATTTTGCTTTATTTGTTCTTGCTGTCTTGAGAGATCATTGGCTTCTACTTGCTCAATTCTTGTCTTTAGAGACTGGTTTTCTGCTATAATCTTTTGATTTTCCTTTTCTATTTGGTCTATTCTGTTTTTCATGTTTTCCTGTTCTTTAATTATAATTTCATTTTTTTAGTATCTTTCTCCAATTGGGAATTTCTTTCTTTTAACCTATTAATTTCCTTTTGAGCTATTTCCTACTTTTCTTGTGAGATCTCTTCCATCTTTCTCATGATCTCAGATTTAAACTCTTCAAGAGCTTGTGACCAATTTTCAGTTTTTTGGGGGAAGGTTTGGATGTGATTACTTGTTTGTTTTCCTCTGCTGTGTGCTCTGTTGTCTGGATTTTTTCTGTGTAAAAGTTGTCTAGTGTTAAAGACTTCTTCTTGATCTTTCTCTTTAGATGTTCTTGTGCATGGCTTGCCATTATTATTATAGCATTTTTATTATGATATTTTTCTTTCTCAGTCAGATATCTGGGTGAGGCAGGCAGGCTCTCCCTATTGAGCTGTGGAGTAGTTTTCACCCGAGTCACAGCACCATGTGGCCCTCTCAGCTTTAGCCTCATGCCCAAGATCTGTGCTATTTAGGCTACTGGGTCTCATGTCTAGCTGTTCTCAGGGTCAAGCTTCCTGGTGGTCCCTTTGCTTATTCCTCTGCCCAAGGTTCCTTTATTTTTGTTATTTTAAACCCTTAACTTCTTGTATTGGCTCCTAGGCAGAAGAGTGGTAAGGGTAGGCAATGGGGGTCAAGTGACTTGCCTTAGGTCACACAGCTGGGAAGTGTCTGAGGCCGGATTTGAACCTAGGACCTCCTGTCTCTAGGCCTTACTCTCAATCCACTGAGCTACCCAGCTGCACCTGCCTAAGGCTCTTTTAACTGTTTCAGGGAGCTGCTTCCACAGTCCTGCACCCCTCCTCACTGGGTCCCCACCCAAGTTCTGCCCCTGAGCTCAAGGTCTGTGTTCAAAGTCCGTGTTCTTTAGCCTTTTGTTGTCTTAAGTCTTGCTGCTCTCAGTAGCAGGCCCTGGTCATCCCAAGTGGCTGCCAAGAACTTAATGAATGCTCAAAACTTGCTCTAACTCTTTTTTGCTGGCTTTGGCATTGTAGGTGTTGTATGTGTGTGTGTGTGGGGGGTGCTCAGCTTGCATTTTAGTGAGAGCTATTTCACCCCCTTATTAGCATGGAAATGTGCCGATCCCATGTACCTTCAATGCTGTGTCCTGTTGTGGGGTCCCTTTGTTTGTCCAGAATTGGTTTTTATATCCTCTTGAGGGTATGGGTTAAGAGGGTATGTATGGGTTAAGAGAGGTTATGCACACTGCTTCTACTCTGCTGCCATCTTATCCCAGAAGCCCCTATAGTGTGTTTTCTAACATATTAATTTTCAAATATAGCATACTTTCTACTTAGAAAGTCCCCTTGGAAGAGAAAATTATGAGAAAATAAAAGAGCAATTGTGCAAAAGTACTCCACATATCAAGACAGCTAGTCACTCAGTGGATAGAGCTAGGTCTGGAGAAGGGAGGTTCTTCATTTAAATCTAGCCTCAGATATTTCCTAGGTATATAACCCTGGACATATCACTTAACCTCAAATACCAGGCCTTTACCACTCTGCTGCCTTGGAACAAATTCTTGGTATCAATTTAAGACAGAAAATAAAGTTCCATTTTGTTTTTTTTCTAAAGTAATCCAGGAGCAGCTAGTTGGCTTAGTAGATTGACACCCTGGAAAGTCACTTAAGCTCCACTGTCTACTTCTTACCATTTTTTTTGCCTTGGAAACTATACAGAGTATTAGCTCTAAATGTGAAGGTAAGCCTTTTAAAACATAAAAATAAAAGTATTCCCCAAATCAACAGATTCTCATAAAATATGCAGTATTGCACATCCATAGCCTCAATTGAGAGAAGCTGATTTTCTCATATCTTTTTTCTTCCTTATTTCATAAAAGCAATATTTATATTATATGATTATTGGTGACCTAATTATTCTGATCAAACTCCTCTGGAAAATCCCTATATTCTCAATGTCATTTCAGAAATTTGGTACTTAGAATTTGATCATATTTAATCAAACTATAGTAGAATTCAGCAGGGCAATCACTTCACTATATTGAATGCAATGCATTTCTAAATGCAGCTTAGGAGTACATTCACTGAACCACAAGCATTTTTTGAGTATGAAAGGCATGTATATTTATATTGTAAATAACCACACACTTACAGATTTTCATAGCTCTTAGTGATTTCAGTCTATATCTAGTTCAGCCTTTAAACTGAATCCCTACTACTAGATGATCAACAAGTTCTCATTCAGCTTCAAATCTAATATTTCTGATAAGGAAGAAACCATGACATCCCAATACAACTCATTCAAGTTTGGGATAATTCTAATTGTTAGGAAGTTTCACACACATACTGCCACACCCCACACACACACTTATTTTAATCTCTAATTTTCTTCTTTTAATCTCTAATTTTTCTCTTCCCAGCTCTCACTCATTATTACTACTTTTGCCTTCTAGTGTTGATGAAATTACAAAACTTGAAGGTTAGAAAAGATTTCAGAGCCTCTTTCTAATCAATGAATAAAAAGAATCTGACAAGGAAACATCTAACCAATATCTGCTTGAAAACCTCCATGAATGAGGAAAATTCAATTTGTGATGCAGCTTATATCATTTTTGAATAGCTCTAATTATTAGGATTTTTTTGAGCCATCAATTCTAACTTTGCTTTTTTGAAACTTCAACCATTCCTTCTTCATCTGTCTCCCTGAGACAAACAAGCCTATTTTCCCTTCCCCAGGACAAACTTCAAATACTTTAAGACAGCTATCATCTATCATCTCCATTCCGCATTCCTTCTTCTTTTCAGTAGACTTAACCTTCTCAGTTTCTTCAATCAATCACATTTCATAGTCTCAAAACCTTTTGCTTTCCTGTTTTCCCTTTTCTGGACATTCTCTAGTTTATCAATCTTAAACCATATCAAACATATAATAATATTAAATCATAACACATTGCTTTAAATAATGTGATTTACCATTGCTTAAAGCTTTGCTTCTTTTAATGCAGATCAAATCTAATCTGTTTCCAAAGAGGATTTTGAAAGTCAAATATCAAGAATAAGTGCATTCCAGGCAGGAAGGTAGACTTATGCAAATACATAGAAGCAAATAAAGAAGCATACAATTTAGAGAACACAAATACAGAATGACAAAATTTAAGATTTGGAGGGAATCTTAGAGTTTATTTTATTGTTGTTATTTAGTCATGTCTGGTCTTCATTATCCCATTTGGGGTTTTCTTGGCAAAAATACTGAAGTTATTCCCATTTCCTTTTGTAGCTCATTTTACAGATAAAGAAAATTAGTTGAATTGGGCTAAGAGATTTGACCAAAGGCACACAGGTGGTAAGTTTCTGAGGCTGAATTTGAACTCATATCTTCCTGATTCCAAGCCTGACACCCTATCCATTGAACCTCTTAGTTTCCCAGAATCTATTAAGTTCAACCTATGCTCTCAAAAGAATCCACTATGCATAATATACTACAAATGGTCCTCTAGTCTTTGCTTGAAGACTTCAAATAAGAGATAACTTGTTCATTCCAAAATGCAGATCATTCCACTTTTGAAATACAGATTCTAAAATATAGAAATATAGATAAATGTAGATTTAGAACTTTTCCCTTGATATGATGCCAAAGTCCCTCCCACTCCACCCCCAATTCTCTATACATTACTGATACTTCTAATTTTTAAGCAATAAGCAAAAACCCAATTCCTATTCTGTTTGGCATTCCTTCAAATATATGAATACAAACTTATCATGCTCTCTCCCTTGCCCCCAGTCTCTACCAGGCTAAACATCCCCAAATCCTTCAATTTTTCCATCTTTTATTTGTATTAAAGGGCCTTCATCATGCTAGTTTTTTTTACTCTTGACACTTTCTAGCTTATCAAAATCCTATTTTAGTCATTTTAAGTATTACATGAATTCTGGGTGTTCTCTAATTAAGGCACAGTACAGAAAAACTATCATTTTCTTATTTATGAAATATACACCTCAATTCGATTTATTTTAAGATTACATTATGTTTTTGGTGTCTATATCATAACACTGATATATAGATAGATAGATAGATAGATAGATAAATAGATAGATAGAGATAGATAGATAGATATTGTATTACTCTTAAATGCCCAAAACATTTTCAGACAAACTATTGTTGAATCATACCTTTTCCATCTAATATTTTCACAAATTGGAAGCACTTTTCTTTCCCACAGCTTCTCCTTCTGGTTAGTTGTCTCCTTTCAGAACTTCCATTTGTTGAGAGTACTAAGGTCATTCGGGTTTATTATTCCTGTACAAACTTTTTTCCCCTCCCATATTCTCTTTCAGCGTGTGTGTCTGTGTGTGTGTGTGTGTGTGTGTCTGTGTCTGTGTGTGGGTGTGGGTGTGCGTGTATGCATGTGTGTGTCGTCTTCTTCCATTAAAATATATTCTCCTGAAGGACATGGATTGTCTTTCTTTCTACTTGTGTTCGTATTCTCAGCATTTTGCTGGCTTAATAAATGCATGATGACAAACTAACATTACACTTGTGAAGTTAATTTTTTTGACTAACATTGCTATATTTGGCCTTTATTTCTATTGATTTTCATCTTATTGAACAGCCCAATGTCTTAATCTGTCAAGATCTTTTTAGACTCTAAATCTACCACCAAGTATTTTAGATATCCCTTAGCATTGTGCCATCTACAGATTTAATAAACATTTCATCTATATCCATATCTAAATAATTGAAAAATGGTATATAGTCAAGTTCAGATCCCTAGAGTATTTTATAATTTTTTTTAATTTGTTTTTTTAAGAAAAATTTTTTTCATGGTTATATGATTCATGTTCTTAAACTCTCTCCCCCAACTCCCCACACCTGTAGCCAACACGCATTTTCACTAGTTTCTTCATGTGTCATTGATTAAGATGTATTTCCATATTATTGATAGTTGCATTGAGTTTTCAAGTCTACATTCCCAATCATGTCCACATCAACCCATCTGTTGAAGCAGTTGTTGTTTTTTTTTCCTGCATTTCCACTCCTGTAGTATCCACTCTGGATGTGGATAGCATTTTTTTCTATAAATCCCTCAGAATTGTCCTGGATGATTGCATTGCTACTAGTACAGAAGTCCATTACATTTGATTTTACCACAGTGTATCAGTCTCTGTGTACAATGTCCTTCTGGCTCTGCTCCTTTCACTCTGCATCAATTCCTGGAGGTCTTTCCAGTTCACATGGAATTCCTCCAGATTATTATTCCTTTGAGCACAATAGTATTCCATCACCAACAGACACCGCAATTTGTTCAGCCATTCCCCAATTGATCGGCATACCCTCATTTTCCAGTTTTTTGCTACCACAAAAAGCATGGCAATTAATATTTTTGTACAAGTCTTTTTCCCTATGATCTCTTGGGGGTACAAACCCAGCAATGCTATGGCTAGATCAAAGGGCAGGCAGTCTTTTAGAGCTCTTTGGGCATAGTTCCAAATTGCCATCCCGAATGTTTAGATCAGTCCACAACTTCACCAGTAATGCATTAATATCCCAATTTTGCCACATCCCCTCCAACATTTATTACTCTCCCCTGCTATCATTTTAGCCAGTCTGCCAGGTGTGAGGTGATACCTCAGAGTTGTTTTGATTTGCATTCTCTAATTATTAAGATATTTAGAACACTTTCTCATGTGCTTATTGATAGTTTTGCTTTCTTTATCTGAAAATTGTCTATTCATGTCCCTTGCCCATTTATCAATTGGGGAATGGCTTGATTTTTTTTACAATTGATAGAGTATTTCATTGTTGACTCTGCCAAACTGACATTAAATCATTAGTACTTTTTGAATTTATCCATTTAGCTAGTTCTAATAAACCTCATTTCTGGTGATGATGTTGAACTTTATTATTAGCCTCTATTTTTAATCTGTTTTTCTTTTCTTTTTTAAATGAAGTCAACCTGACCCATTATAATTATTACTTCCCTTTCTTTTTTATTTTTATAACTCTTACTTTCCATCTTAGAATCAATACTGTATATTGGTTCTAAGTCAGAAGAATTGTAAAGGCAAGGCAATGGGCTTTAAATGATTTACCCAGGGTCACACTGCTAGGAAGTATCTGAGGCCAGATTTGAACCTAGGACCTCCTGTGTCTAGGTCTGACTCTCAATCCACTGAGCTACCTAGCTTCCCCCTACTACTTTCCTTTCTATATGTGCATCTTTCTGATGACCCTACTATGAAATTTTCCAAGAAATTGCCATACATAGTAATTAATTAAAAATGCTTGTTCACATAACTTGAATTAAAGTTGAACCCATCAATCTATATATCCATATTAAATTTTAATCCATTTTTGGAAAATTTGCAAGTTTGGAGCTTTGTAATACCTTCTAGTCTCTAACAGACTCCTTCCTGGCTTAGAATGATGAAAAATGAAAAGTTATCATTTCTTTCCCTTGAGCATTGCTGTTAGAGGCAGGAAGATTTAGTAGAAGAACTGAATTTGGAATCAAAGGTTTATGACTGAATGCATGATTCTTCTGTATCTACTTGTTTGATTTGGCAAGTAACTTCCCCTCTCTGGAACTCAGTTTCATCATCAACAAAATAAAAGCTTCAACTCCCTGTCCTCTAAGCTCCCTTCAAGCTCTAGAACTTTTATCTATGAAATAAAGAATAATTTTCAATAAAATGTGATAAATTTGATTAATATGGTTACTTTGGTATAACAATAGTATTTTTATATTTGCAAAGCATTCTACATAAAATATTTTATTTATTATCTTTAGACTGAGAAACAAGTATTATAAGTAGTTTTGCAATAATATTTACAAAAAAGGAAACTAAGTTTAACATAACTTAAACAGCTTACACTGTCAGGTACCTAATAAGTGCTTGAAGAAAGATTCAAACCCACTTCTTTCCTGTTGCTTTTCATTTGGGATTCATTCTGCTCTCCCAGGATGCCTTTGATAGAAGGAGTTTTCTGGAAACTTCCTCCTCATTTACATGCATAATAATTATCACTTAACTATCAATAGATGTTCTTGTCAGTCAAATTATTATAAAATCAGGCTACTGTTTCTTCATAATGAAAATCTTTCTTTTGAAGAATGGTAGTGATAATCAATTTGTACACTTCTCTCTCCTTAGCCCTCAGCTTTTTTTTTCTTTTAGGTCTGCCTGAATTTCCATAATTAAGCTGGGGGGGATATGTAGAGGGGTTAATCAGAAAATAACATTTTAGCTAATTTATTTTTCTTAATTAGATTCAGTTACTTGATTTAAATTTGTAATCTGAAAAATGTTCACATTTACCTCTATTCAATTGGATAGAAGAAATTCTGAAGATAGAGCTTCTTTTTAGAAGATTGCATTTGTAAATCAAAAAGGAATGGATCTCATTAAGATATGATTTCTTATATTGTCATTCTCATTCACCAGAGGAAATCTATAATCTTATTTTGCTCATATTTGGTCCTTAGCTGATAATCTGGAGGAAAAAGTTGGAAAGTTTTCATGCCAAAGATCAGAAGTGATACAAAGAAGGAAAAACACTTCATTTTAGCACAGATAAAGCACTGGACCAAGAATCTTACTAACTTACTTACTTACTAACTGAAATTACAGCAATTAAAATGTACAGTGGGCACACTTTCTACCCCATCTTTTGATGATCTAATATAATCGTTTCCTTTGATAAATAGAATTAACCTTGCCTAATTTTTGCTAAAGTATAAGCAATGCTGGTAGAAGAGTTTCCCACTCTTGTATCTTCTCAATTCATCCTCTGGTTTCTCTTTCCTCTGATTAGAGAGATGGACAGTGGAACACTAAATCCATTCTAAAGTCTTCCTTTGCAGAGGAAACAAACTTTTCTGATAAGTGAATTTTTCATCAGGAGCTCTACTTGGTTTCCACTCCACCTACCCTACTTCACAGGATAATCTGATAACTAGAAATCTGACCACCATTAAGAAAGATTCATGTAGCAATATTGTAAAATTCTCAATTTACTCTCATTTTGTCACCCATCTGATTGGAGTCCTGAAATATGGAGCAATAAACTCCTCCTGAATTCATCCTCCATAAAGGGGTAATTACCCTACCCATAACCAATTCATCTACAAATCTGCTTGTATTTCATTCCAAATAACACTTATAAAAATGTCTGGATACCCCCATGTCACACATAACTGCTTTTCAACTTCAGTTTGTGTCTGTGTGTGTGTCTGAAAGAGAGAGAGAGAGAGAGAGAGGGGAGAGAGAGAGAGAGAGAGAGAGAGAGAGAGAGAGAGTTTTATCCCATTAAATTGTTAGCACTCTGAGAGAAGGGACTATCTCTTTTTTTTCTTTATATCCTAAGCACTTTGATTCGATTATTAGAATCTTATTATTATTTATTAGGATGATTAGAACATAGTAAGTACTTAATAAATGCTGATAAAATGAATTGAAAAAGTTTAAATAATGAAAAAGAGACTTGATTATTGGATAAAATTAATTATAGTTGTCACTAATGACAATATTTGATGAAATGATATTTTTTTTTAGTTTTGTGGGTGTTTATTCTTGATGTTAAATGCTGGCAAAATGAGAGAAAGAAAAATAGATAAAGAAACAAAAATGGACACAGATAATTGGAGAGAAACAAAGAAACAGGAAGAAATAGTTGAGAATAGTAATTCAAGAAAGCTGAAAGATTCAACACCCAAAATGAATGAATACTAAATATCCCAGTTTTCCATTTCAAAAAATTTGACCAGTATGAAATAAAATTCCTATTCCCCATACTAAAAGAGGAAAAAAGAGGTGATACCCAAAGCAATATTCAAAAGCTAGTTTTTATTTTCAGTTTTCTGCATATTTTAAAACTATTTCTAAATAATTTTATTGTTTATATTGTCTAGATTTTCTCCTTTATTTGCCCCATACCTCTCAGAATGCCATCTCTTGTCATTAAAATTTTAAAGGAAAAATAAAAGAGAAGAAATCAGTAAAACTGGTATTACTCATGATATTTCAAAAGCAATAAGTCCAGTCTTTACAAAGGAGCTGAGAAGAGTAATTTCCCACATTTATTTTGTGTGGTCAGGTTTTTTTCTTTGTAATTTTGCAAAAATCAGTAATGTCAAACTGAATTATTAATACCAAAGTAGTAATGATATTTTAATAATAATAAATATTTAATAAGTAAATTTGATTAACTCAATACAGTTATACTCTAGGAATCCTCATACTATCAGAATTATAGTATTCCCAGAAGGGAGAGGGAGAGTAAGATTTAAATACATTTGGGAAGTACAACCTGAGCAAGGAGCTATGTTCATTATTTTATATAACCACCCAAAGAGTATACATAGAGAATATTGTAGAATCAACCAAAAATTATTGAAATGATTAACAATTTAAGAGAAGTTTCGGGATATAAAATAAACTCACATAGAACATTATCATTTCTCTGTACTATCAATAAAGTCCAGAAGCAGGAGATATAAAGAGAAATCCTACTTAAAATAACAATGCACAATATAAAATATGTGGGATTCTACATGCCAAGAGAAGCCCAGGACCTATATAATCAGAGCTACAAAATATTGTTCACAAAAATAAAATCACATCAAAACAATTGGAAAAATCTTAATTGCTCATGGATAGACTGAGTCAATATAATAAAAAATACAATTCTACCCCAATTAACTTATTTATTCAGAGCAATCCCAATCAAACTACCCCAAAATTATTGCATAGAAATAGAAAAATAATATAAGATTCATCAGGAAACTTAAGAACCCAAGAATATGAAGCAAATTAATGAAAAACAAAATATGAAGGAAGGTGGCTTAGCTATACCAGATCCAAACTATACTTTAAAGAAACAACCCTTTAAACAATCTTGCACTGGCCAAGGAAATGAGTGGTGGACCAATGGAATATATTAGGCATTTAATACAAAGTAGAAAATCCTCAAACTAAACTAGTATTTGATAAAAAAAAATAAATCTAAGTTTTTGAAAGAACTCACTATTTGACAAAAATTGCTGGTAAAACTAAAAAATCGTATGACAGAAGCCAGAAATAGATTAATACTTTATGCTACATATCCAAGGTAAACTCAATATGGATAAATGATATAGAAATAAAGAGGCATACCATAAACAAATTAGGGAATCATAAAATAGTTTACCTGTCAGTGAAGAATTTATATCCAAACAGGTCATAGAGAATATTATGAGATACAAAATAGATAACTTTTACTAAATTATACTATATTAAATCGTTTTTCACAAACAAAAGTAGTACAACCAAAATTAAAAGGCAAATAACATCCTGGGGAAAATATTATTGGCAAATGTTCCTGACATAGAGACCTCATTTCTCAAATGTATAAAAAATGAAGCCAAATTTATAAAAACTACAAAGTATTTCCCAATTGAGAAATGCTCAAACAATATGAAGAATATGAAGGGTTATTCTGAGGAGCATAAATTAACACTATCCTTAGTCATATTAAAAAATTCTTCAAGTCACTATTGATTAGAGAAAAAATTAAAACAACTCTGAGCTACCATTTCAAACTTATTAAACATGGCTAACATGACAAAAAAGGAAAATGACAAAAGTTGGAGGGAATGAGGAAAACTTGAGACACTAATACATCCTTGGTGTAGCTGTGAAATGATATAATTTTTTTGGAAAGCAATCTGAATCCATGGCCTAAGGGCCATAAAACTGTGCATTACCTTTGACTCAGAAATACCACTATTATTCTCTATCCTAAAGAGATGAAAAATAATGGAAAAAGACTTATTGAACAAAAATATTTAAAGGAGTTCTTTATGTGGAAGTTAAGAACTGGAAACTGAAGGGATATCTATCAACTGGTGAATGACTGAAGAAGTTATGGTGTATGACTGTAATGGAATACTGTTGTGTCATAAAAATGATCAACAAGATGATTAAAAACAACAACCTGGAAAGACATATAAAGTGATGTAAAGTGATGTAATGAGAATGAAGGGAATGTTTTACACAGCAATAATATCATATTATGATAAAATATAAATGATTTAAGTATTAATAAAGCAAGAATCCAGGACAACTCCACCGGACTCATGAGGAAAAGGATAGTCACCATTTTAGAAGGAATTTATAGTCTAAATGAAGATTAAAGGATACCATTTTTTACTTTATTTGCTCAATGAATCTTTCTCCAGTGTAAGCAATATACATCCTGTTTCACCACATGTCAAACACACAAGCATGTATTGCATGATAAAATATACAACCTATATCATATTACCTCCTGTCTTAGGGAGAGGTAAATGGTTGAGAGGAATGGGGAGAACACAGATGGCAAAATGTTATTAAATAATTATTATAAATTTCATTGATATTTAATCTGAAAAAATGAGAATAAAACAAAACAAACAAAAACATTACCACTCAAATTCCATAGACTAAGAAACACTTTATTAGCTAGAGAAGTGAGAGGTATATTGGGCAATAGTATGAACCTCCTTGAGGGAATTTGTGGCTGTGGGACTAAGCTGCCCCCCATTGCAGTGCTTTTTGGATAGAACATCATGGTAGCATGCAGTATGTATATTATAAAAAGGCAGTAAAATATAAAAATATAAAAATCCCTGTGTAGAAAGAAATCATTCCATTTTACTTAAATGTTCAGAAAGAAATATAATTATGTCGAATTACAAATAAAAAAATAAAAAATGCTCCAAATTATTTTCATTAGAAAATGGTAAATTGAAATAACTCTGTGATATCACCTCACAACCAACAAGAATCACAAATGTTGAAATGAATGGAGAAAATCAATTGCTGGTAGCATAATAAAGTGCATTAACTATTCTGAAAAAAATCTCTAACAATGACCAAAGGAGCATAGAATTTTATATATCCTTTGATCCACTAATATCACTACTAATTCTATATGCCAAAGATAAAACAAAAAGGGAAATGAACTATATGTACAAAAATATTTTAAAATGTTCTTTATGTGGTGGCAAAGAATTGGAAGCTAAAGGGAATTCTCATCATCTGAAGAAATTATGGCATATGAGGAAGATGGAGTACTCTTGTGCTATAAGAAATGATGGAATGGGGCTTCAGAAAAATATGGCTTCTAAGTTGAAGTACAGTGAAATGAGAAGAACTAGAAAATTATCATACACAGTCAAAGTAATGTAATAATGATCAATTCTGAAAAATTTAGTTATTCTGATCAATACAATGATCCAAGACAATCTCAAAGTACTCATGATGAAAAATACTATACATCTAGAGAGGGATAACTGCACAACTCTGAGTCCAAATTGAAGTAAATTTTTCTTGCTTTTTTTCTTTTTCTTTCCTTTTCTTTCTTTTTTGCATTGTGGCTAATATAGAACTATGTTTTCCATAATTTGTTTTCCTTCTCAGTGTTTAGATAGAAGAGGCAAATGTGGAACTCAAAATTTTAAAAGAGATAAAATGCAAAGATAAACAATTTAAAGATAAAAAGTCAATTTATTTCATTTTTAAAATCTTTATCTACTTATGTGCTGAATTAATTCTCCAACGTATTCATGTATCTATAATCATTAATGTGAGTAAACCCATCAAATATACATATCAAAACCTATTAATGCCTGCCTATATTTTAGAATTTAACTATGTGGATGTGAAATACCCTACCCCACCTTTATGATTCTAGTTTTATCATTAATGGCTCTAGCATACTCAGGACATTAGTATAAGTCACACAAATGATTGTTGTTGTTGTTGTTTTTTTACTTCTGTCTGCTCTTTCAGCTGATGTTGATGTTATACTACCTATACTTGATGCATGCTTGTTCTGGTCTCACTTGATATTTCTGTCACCCATAGCACTTAGAGTATCAGTTTTATGTTAAATGACTAATAATTTTGCAAGAATAATCCTAAACATTTAAAACCCAGTAGAATTGTGCTTTGGCTATGGGGCAGAGGGAGATTTGAGGGAGAGGGAAGGAACATGGAAAAATATTCTAAAACATTTTAAAAAAATAATAAAACAGTAATATTAAAATAGATATCAGTTACCACCATAGTGACTATTCTATCACCAGTGACAATTCTGCATCTAAGTTAAGTGAGTATGCTCTCTTGTTTTAGCTGACTGAGCATAATTTCCTGTTACTATTTTAGCTTCATAATCAGATGTTAGTACTACTTATGCTTGTTCTAATGTCACTTGTTACTTAATTTCTGACACATATCACTTTGGAGTATCAGTGACTTTCTGGCATATTCAGTCACTATTTCAGAAACTTATGTTCAGATGCTATACTGCTATGATTTTTCTGATGACTGACATACCTGTTCTGATGTGCTGGTGTTACTTTTGGGGGTAAAGAAGGAGGCCTCTCACAAGGCTCTAAGTCTTTGGTCTTGACCAGAGTCTGACTTTATTGTGACACTGGCCTTCTCTCAATAAACTTATTTATTTTTGGCTTGGAGACTTTGTGTACTTTTTGGCACCTCCGCTAATAAATTTTGGCCTAATTTTTGGCACCCAATGGGGAGCAAGCAGACATTTATTTATTTATTATTTTCTCCAAGAAGAGTTTCTTTTTTTGGTACTGACATTGGGGGATATTTGCTTCCAGTCCCTTCTTGAAGGGAATATCAAAGAGTAGCGTCTTCAACCACTGGGACCTACTCCAAGCCGGTGAGTACATTTAAAAACTGAGTAGAATGAAATCTACTCATATATCTTCCTTTCCTTCTAAACCTTTCTGGCTTTAATTAGCAAAATAGACATAAATTTGATATGTACCATAGTTATTGTTTCATTTTAAAGCATAAATTTATAGTATGTCAAAACATGTTTCACTTTTAAGAACTTCTGCTTGTTACAGCTGCCTGCTATAGATGTGAAATTTGCTCTTAAAATTATTCAATCATTGGGTAGGGTAATGTAAAGAGCTTCTAAATTACAAAATTATTAACTAAGGTAATCATTGGTACAGGCATTTAAAATTCTTTACTTGTCTATGTAGAGGTAAAGAACTTCTAAATTAGACTTAATTGGGTTGAGGACTATATCACCGAGAAGGTGTTTGAGTAGTATCAATCAGTTAGTAGAGTGTTAATCAGAAAGGACGTTGCTCCAGCTTGTATAGCTGTCTAACTTTGTATTCCAAAGGAGAAAATAAAGTTTGGACTGTGTGCAGGGCCAGACTGGTTTCCCTTTCTCCAAGATACATCCCCAAAACAGATTAGGATTAGGCTTAGTAAGAGAGAAATTCCAAGAGATTCTCCATTAGAAAAAAATTTATGGGACAAAGAAGACTTATCAGTAGACAAGGGATGGATAGAATTAAAATTATTGAATATTGTTTTACTTGATTTAAGACACTTGAGAACTTTTGACATAAATTTGGAATTTTTAATCTTTTTGCTATAGATAAATTGGAAGCCTTTCTAGAAAAACAGGAAAAACGGGAACAGAATATTTGGACTTCTGGAAAGAAGTGGCAACTAAAGAAAATAAACAGGAAAAGAATGACCTTTACTCAGGAAAGGGCTGTTGGTGCCTTCTTCCAGTGATGGAATCTATAGAAAGTCAGGATAGAGGGAAAAATGAAGAGAGGAAATCTGTCCCAATTTCTACTTTCCCTACAACAAATCAAACTAAGTTAAATGCTCAAGGAAACCTAATCAGGAAACTAAGTTAAATGCTCAAGGAAACAAAGAAGTGCTCCTACAGGCCTCTAATATTGTAGAAGATATGAGATTTTACCTAACCAGAGGAATGGAGCTTTTCTCAAATAGATCAGAGAATTATAGTCAGTTCCAAGAGACCACACAAGAGAACAATGAGACCCCTTTGTGAATTTATTTGTATACATATGAAGTAAAAGATAAAGAAGAAGGAATACCAAGGTCTGACCAAAGGAGAAAAACAGTTTTAGCTCATGTCCAACAGATGCCCTGAGACAAAATATCTACAACGTAAATGTGCTGTTTTTACCATGGAAAAAGGAATATATGGCCAAAGAATGTAGAAAGAAAAAGAAAGATCTTTTAGAAAGAAATTTTGGCAACAAGTAATGAGACATTTTGGAAGTCAGACTAGATATGGAAAATGGACTGGTGAAAATCAGGAAGGTGCTTCAGCATGGCGGTGCAGGGAAGAGGCAGAAAATGTGTAATCTATAACTTCTACTGAGACCCTTGCCTCTGCCCTACCCATTCAAGCCTCTCCCTTACTTAATGTTATTCTATGGCTTAACTGATACTAGAACATCAGTGTCAATTCTAAGATTTGTTCCCAAAGGTAATATTGTTCAAAGAATGCCAGTAGTAGTGTCAGGAGCCACTCAGAGAAATAGGGTCTTTAATAGGTACTTTTATCTGGACCTCATCAAAGTTGATGTAGCAGAAGTTAAGGAGTTAACAATTTTTCCCAAGCCAAAAAAAGCAAAGACTAGCAGAAGCTGCTCTGTATCTTTCTTTTTTTCCTGCTTTAAGACAAGGACACTGTAGGGTATCCAGACAAATTCCTTTCTCACTTAGATACTTTCCAAGGCCTAAAAACATCCCACAATCTTAAAGGCTTATTCTTCAACATTCTTGAAGTATGGAAGATTTTACTAAAATAACATTTAGATAAAGTGAGGTTCTTTTTTCAACCTTGGACATTGTGTCATCCGGGCATAATCTTCATGAGAGAAATTTTTTATAAGCCATTTACCAAGCATGAGGTAATTCTTTAACCTTGCATGTCTTTGTAAGAAACTCCTCTTTGAAAAGGTATATAATTAAAAAAAAAACATCAGAGACTTTTTGGATCAGTCTTGATCTAACAATTAGCCTGGCTGTCCTCAATCATTCTATTTCATCCTTATTGATCCTACTCCATCCAAACACCATCCAAACCCCTGTTAACAGAGAGCTGGAATATAGTAGGAATTGAGGGAAATAGTCAACTGGTCACTCTGCTATTTCCACTTGAGGTCACTGTTAGTTCTATCACAGTCATGCTTTCTCTTTGGCTACCCCAATCTCCTGTTAATCTTTTGGGTAGATATCTGCTATGTAAATAAAAATTGTTATTTGCTGTATGCCACAAAATGCAGTGATTGTTACAATGCCTGATAAACAATTAGTAAATTCACTGTTCATTAATATTTTAGGTGAATATTGTACTGAAGGTTTCCCTGCCTTCCAGAATGAGAGATTGTCAGTTCCTGATTTCTTACCTAATGAGGTTTGGGCAAGCTCTCTAACCAATGTGGAGTTACTTACATCAGTAGTTCTGATTTCTTTTACCACCAAAAGAAGAAAAATACCATCTGTGCCTCAATATCCTCTTAATGTGATGGTAAACCCATTTGTTATCCTATAACTATTGTGACTGTGATTCCTTGTGATGCCACTTTTTTTTCAGTATTTAATTTATGTGTTGCCTTCTATCCTTATCAGACCTGAACCCCAATATTTCTTTGCATTTATCTGATTAAACCACCAATTTCCATCTTCAAAGTTTCCATGTTAATCCAGTACAAAGATGACGTGCTCCTGGCCTCCCCTAGCCATGAAGTCACTCCATTTGATTCAGGAACTCTCAGCTGAGGCACAAGATATCCAAAGCACTAGGAAAAAGAGCTCTTTTCCCAAAACCGATTAAAATCCTTTACAGGATGTAAATGGGTTTTGAACAATAATACATGTATAACCCAGTGGAATTGCTTGTCAGCTCTGGGAAAGGGGAGAGAAGAGGAATGGGAAAATCATAAATCCTGCAACCAGGGAAAAATTTTCAAAACAAATCAATCATTTAATTAATTATATTAAAATAAAATAAAATTTTACCTCAAAATCATGAAAAGATAAAATAAAAATAAAAACTTTGCAGTACCTGACAGTACTCAGGACCAAGAAGGAGATGTTCCCCCTGGCAATCCTGAGTTAGAGGAAGGGAAGCAGGGAAGGGGTCTGCAAGAACTGCTTTGCTTTTGTGGTCAGCCTCTCTTCTGCCTAATCTAAATGCCCTGTCCACTAAGTTGCTAATATCAAAAGTACTACAGATGAGGAATGATGCTGGAAACAATTGGCCAGCCATTGTCAATGAAGAAACCACTGAAGATAAGGAAGATAAGAAATTTTGAACACAATGATAAAATGCAAAAATAGTTATCAGGGGTCTGGGTAAGTGATGAAGGCAAGCACTTTCTTTCTAAAAATTTGTATCACTAAACCTGCTTGGCAGTTCATGCCAGAGGTCATTATGGTGCGCAAGCGTCTGCAGACACAATAAGGTGGGCATGAATAGTTCCTGGGATCACTTCAGTAGTTTCTAGTATAACATCAAATGAACTAAATTAATCAACATGCTTTTAAAAAGGTTGCATGTGGTGGTCATCCTCTAGCATATTTTTGAGTTTCCCAAATTAATTTTTCAAACTGAATTTATAAATTTGCTATAAATAATATATTTGAAATATTGTTTAGTCAAAGAAGTCAAAACTTAAAGCTGACATTTGTTTATTGGTTATCCATGTAGATAGTCTGGAAATGATTGGAAATAAAGACTAGTGAGACTAAGCATGTAGAAGAAGGTAAGAGAAGTTAAAACATTTGAAAGTTAGAGTGCCAATAGGAAGTTTGAATGTAAAGGGAAATTTGCAAGTACTTTTGATCTGGTTATTGCACTTGGGACTAAGTTTAAAATTCAGCTTATATCTATCATAATTGCAAAATTTTAGTGAATAAATTCAAATTTAAACAGCAATTCAACCCAACAGAAGATGTTGAAAGAAACTGTAATCTTATACACTGAATTTTATAGATGACTTCTATAGGAATTAAGACCTAGGGAGGTAGTATGATACAGGAGAGACATACTAACTCCAAGTAACTAAATTTATATATTCTTTCTATTCTCTACTACCTTTGTCACATTGATCAAGTCACTTAATTTCCCTGTCTTATGACCTTAGAAAGTTTTTTTTTAATTGTAATTATATTTTCCCCAATGACATGTAAAAACAATTTCCAATATTTTAAAAAGAATTTTAAGCCTTGAATTCTCTCCTCTCTTTTTTGAGATGTAAAGTAATCAGGCATGGATTTTAGATGTGCAATCATTTAACATATGTTTTCCATATTAATACTTTTGTGGAAGAAAATTTTAAAAAATTAAGCAAGAAAGAGAAAAGAGATTGCTTTTTTCTACATCTAAACTACATCAGATTTTTCTCTAGAAACAGATGGCATTTTTGATCATGATATGCTTGTCACTAGGTCCTGTTGGTTCTGCTTACTTCGTTCCATTTATTTGTGTGTCTTTCTAGTTTTTTTCTGAGATCCCCCTCCAATTTATTACATAAAGCACAATGGAATTCAATTACAGTCAAATACTATAACTATTACCATATTAGTCATTCCCTGATTTGATGGGTATTCATTCACTTTCCAATTCTTTGCCTCCACGAAAAGGGTAATTTAAATACACGTGTACATGTAGTTCTTTTTTTTTATTATTTTATTTCTTTGGGATACAAAACTAGTAATCTAATTGGGCATAGGTCCAAATTATTCTCCAGAACTGCTTAATTAGTTCACAATGCCCCAAAAGAGTATTAGTGTTTTAATTTTCCCACTTTTACTCCAAGTTTTGTCACTTTCCTTTTTTTCATAACAACCAATCTGATAGATATGGAATGGCACCTCAGAGTTCTTTTCATTGATATTTCTCTTATTAAAAGTGATTTAGAAAAATTTTGGTAGAACTATGGAGAGCTTAAATCATTTAGTCTGAGAACCTTTTAATATCCCTCCTTTGACAAGTAATCTTGCAATCTTATACATTTGATTCATTCCTCTATATTTTTATGAACTGAGGCCTTTAGTAGAGACTTATTGCAATTTTTTTTTCATCTTTATGATTGCTGTGAACTACTCTACACTGCAAATTTATCACTGCATCTCCCAATTTGCCCTCTTTTCTATCAGTTCCACCCCCTTTTCTTTTCCACTTCACCTTCTAATTTCCTGTGGATTTTTATACCCGATTGATTGTACATGTTCTTCCCTTACTGAATCAATTCTGATAAGGGTATGTTTTGTGTACTCCCCTTCCCTCTTCCCCCATAAGCCCCTCCATTTTAAAATCTCCTCCACAATTCTTTTATGTAAGATATTTTACCTATTCTATTTTCTCTTCCCCTTCTCCTAATGTATCCCTCTTTCTCATGGATTAATTTTATTTTTTGTAGATATCATCCCATCATAATCAAATGACAACCTTGCTCTCTGTCTTTATATATATATATATAGATATAGACATATATATATGTATATATATATGTGTGTGTGTGTGTGTGTGTCTATATCTATATCTATGTCTATATAATTTCTGTCTTATTAATAATAAAATGTTTAGGAGTTACAAAAATCATCTTCCCATATAGATATGTAAACTGTTTAACATTATTGAATGCCTTTTTCTAAACCCTTACCTTCCATTTTAGAATCAGTACTGTGTATTCATTCTAAGGCAAAAGAATGGTTAAGGGCTAGGGAAGTGGGTTTTAGTGACTTAACCAGACTCACACAGCCACAAAGTGTCTGAAGCCAGGATCTCCTTTCTCTAGACCTGGCTCTTGATCCATTGAGCTACCTAGCTTTTCCTTAAATGATTTTTGATTTTTCTTTTGTCTTTTTGTACTTATCTCTAGTTTTGTATTTGAGGGTCACATTTCCATTGAGCTTTGGTCTTTTCATCATGAATGTTTGAAAAACCTCTATTTCATTGAATACCCCTTTTCAACTAAAAAATTATGCTCAGTTTTCCTGAGCAAGTGATTCCAGTTTGAAGTCCTAACTCTTTTGACCTCTGAATATCACATTCTATGCCTTCAGATCCTCAAAAATAGAAGCTGATAAATTTTGTGTTATTCTGAATGTGATTCCAGGATATTTTAATTGTTTCATTTTTGGCTACTTGCAATATTATTTTTCTTCACTTAGGAGTTCTGGAATGTGGTTACAATATTCTTGGAAGTTTTACTTTTGGACTATCTTTCAGGAAGTGATTAGTGGATTCTTTCCATTTCTATTTTAACTTTTTAATCTAAAATATCAGGGCAATTTTCCTTGATAAATTATTGAAAGGTAATATATAAGCTTTTTATTTATCATGGCTTGCAGGTGGTACAATAATTCTTAGATTGTATCTCCTCAACTTATTTTCAATATCAGTTGTTTTTCAACTGAGAAAATTTACATTTATTTTTCCATTTACTTTGTTTTATGATGTCTCTTGGAGTCACTAGCTTCCACTTTATCAATTCCAATTTTTGAGAAATTATTTTCTTCAGTGAGCTTTTAGACCTCCTTTCCCAACTGTCCAATTCTGCTTTTTAAAGAGTTCTTCTTTTGAATGGATTTTGTGCATTTGGCCTAATCTGTTTAGTAAATTAATTTCTTCAGTATTTTTGTATTTCCTTTGCCATTGTGTTGACTCTTTTTTCATGATTTTCCTGTATATCATTCATTTCTTTTTCTAATTTTTGTACTACTTCTCTTTATTTATTTTTAAAAATGTTTTGGATCTCCTTAATTAACTCTTTTTGGCTTCAGAAAAATTTGTAATTTTCTTGGAGTCTTTAGATGTAGCACTATTGACTTTTTGTCTTCGTGTTTGTGTTTTGGACTTCCCTGTCACCAAAATAACTATACTGATTTTCTTTTTGTGTGGTTTTCTCATTTTCAGCCTTTGTCTTCTTTTGTAACTTTAAAAAAAACTGTCAAATTCAGGTTTCGTATTTGTGGTGAAAGGAGCCCTGTTTCATGCTCTAGGTTCTTTGTGTAGTTGCCTTCAGAGTTAGCTCTCAGGCTCTATGAGCTTTCGTTTCTTTCAAAGTGGTATAATGTAAGGAGAAATGTTTTTAATACTCACCTTGCATATTCTCTTGTCAATGAATAACCAGAAGCATTATTTTCTGCTTTAAAACTGAGACCAGGGTCCCCTGCTCTCCCTGTGCCTCCAATTGTTGTCATGTATTAGTGTACCTTTTCACTTTAGGACTAAGACACGGAACTGTATCATGACCTCCATATGGGTAATGAGACAAAAAATTGCACCCAGCCAGCAAAGGGAACCTTGTAATCTTTTTTTCTGATTTCTCCATACTCTATAAGTCCGAGAGCTCTGGAGGTTTTTTCTGATAGTTCAACTGTCCCCAAAGTCTGTTTCCATGGTTGGGTCTTCCTTGGCATGCTGCTCCACTTCCAACCCAATGCAATAAATACTTTGTGACAGTCTTCTAAATTGTTTTGGGCTGAAAAATTATTTCAACCCGTGTTTTTGTGGGTTATATAGCTCCAGAATTCTTCTGAGATGTTATATCATGTTTTTTGAAGTTACTTTTTTAGAGACTAGGTGGGTTTATGTATCTTTTCCACTGTATTAACATGCCTCCAACTGAGGGTATTTTTTTACCAGTTCCTGACCTATCTTATGATATATCAATTTGCAGAAATTTATAAAGTACACATTAAAGTCTTCAGAGTACTTTATATACATCAATTCTTGTTGAAGGAAAGAAGGTAAAGAATGAAGGAAGGAAGTTGAAAGGAAATAAAGATGTGTTATGAAAGCTGTAAGTAGCCAAAAGTCATAGAAAGAAAAAAAATGCTGTCAAACTAACCAGTTATTTCTTCCTCTATAAATCATTAGTATGAGAAATCCAGCTGGGAATATACATTTGAATGAACAATCCAATTCAAATACCATCTCAATATTGGAAGTATGAACTAAGCATGAGAATATACTAAACTTGTCCATTAGCAAATAGCAAATGATCTCATCTAATAGTATCCTTTTTTCATTAATGGATTCACCGAACTAAAAGTTTCTGCAAAGTCGACACTTTGGCCTGCTTTTCTGTTTCTGGAGCCCAAAATAAAATTGATAATTCTGTCATTAAACTTGAAAATAGCTAACTTTTAAGTGCTAACTTTGTGGAAAAAAATCCAAGAAAGTTTCAGAGGAAGACAAATGAAGGCAAGGGATTTCATTAAGAAAATTTTCAATTTCCTCAATATTCCTTCAAAATTTATTTAATATTTGTAGACTTCAGTTTTGGAGTATGTGTATGTGTTTTTGAGTGTTTATGTGTGACCACACGTGAAGAGACAGAGAAACAGAAAAGTACCTAATGTATATTGATGATACACACCCACTTATATTATTATCCACTTAGGAACACCCACCCACCCTTACTATATATGCCCTTGCTATGTTACCTAGTATTCATGGTGCTTCACAATACATTCATTTGAAAATGATAAGAACTCATATGTTAGCTGAGTAAAAAAGAATCACAAATGAGAACACATCAGTAAATAGAATGGAAAAAAATGTCATTCCTAAAAGTAGGAAATTTGCTTTTAAAACTGTCTAAGCCAATGATGACTTTTTGAGCTTGGTGTCTCAAAATTCACCAAAAAACCAAGCATAACTCGGGTGGTGTGTCACTTGGAGAAAAAAAAAGTATAATTACATGATATTTACAGTTTACATAACAAAATGTATAATTGTATTATATAACTGCATTTAATAAACCAAAATAGGTAAATTAATATAGCTAGAATTGTCATCTATAGTGCACAGAGTGTCTACACTACACTACAGCAAATGTTTCATCCTCTCATATGCAGCCCTATACTTCTCTGTTTGTGGCTGCACACTGACACGTGTCATTTAAAATGGCTCCATGTGTCCATTTTGGCATGTGTGTCATAGGTTTGCCATCACTGGTCTAAGCAGAAAAAGAAATAATTTCATATTCAGAGCTGATACTAAGTTTTACTGACTTTTTCTCTAGGACAGATCACACATCCTTTCCATTCTCCTTCATGTGGCTACCGAGTGGGATAATTTGCTTGTGTTTTTCTCAAAAATAAACATTTGCCCTGTGCCCTCAATGTCCTTATGAGCATGGGTGGTGGTGGCTGCTGGTGGACCTAATTGGGAAATAATGACTAGTACACCTTAACTTTAAATCTAAAACTTAAGCACAAGCCTGGGAAAGAAACTGATAAAGATGAAAATCCCTGATTCAAGGGAAATGAGCAACTCAGTTGCTTCCTTATCTCTAAGAATGTTAAAGTACTTTTCTCCATGCCTCACCATACCCTAAAACTAGTCGAAGCTTTCAGATTGTCAGTCAAGACTCAAGGTGGGAGCGTGACAGGAGGAAGAGGGAGGGAGAAGTCTCATGTTAGGAACCTATAAAATGTGTTTTTGTATCCAAGCATTGCATTTGCCATTAGGGCACCTGCCTTTCTCATGAGGAAAAGAATAAACGACTGTCTCTTTTACTCTTGTCTTCCTGACTCCAGGTTTTGTTTATTTAAGTGAGTGGGAAATTCATGCTGGCTTTTATTACACTCACTACCATTCTAGTTGGGTTCTTCTCAATGTTCCTCAGTATTATTGCAATAACTTCCTTATTTGTCTCCATATTTTTTTCTCTTTTCAACTTCATCCCACATACACATCTCCCAAAACTGATATTCCTAAGATACAGGTGTGACCCTATGACTGCCCATATTGAGAAGCTTTTGGAGCTTCCTCTTCACATTAAAATGAAATTCATTCTTCTCTCTTTGGCTTTTAAAACCCTTCTCAATCTGATTTTAGACATTTTTCCCCACAGGCTTTTTTTGGTCATTATTCCCTTTCATTCAATCTACCATCTAACTAATGTGGCTTGTTTGTTGTTCTTTGCATGTATTATTCTATCTGTGGAAAATTAATATTGAATTACAATAATTTTCATATGAGACTGTTCTTAAACCTCCAGTTTGAAGGTCAACCACCTTCCAAATTAAAGTAATTTACTCCTACATCTCAAGACATCTCATTGGGCTGAATTTTGATGGAGTCAGGGTGAAGACCTGCTCTTTAGCTATTAATAAGAACTCTCTTAGGTAATGAAGTTCTAACTGCCATGGTGGTCCAGCTACATGATGAGGAAGAAAGGATGTGTTGGCATCCTCCTGAGAACCTTCTCTTCCTATGATGAAGTGGTAAGGGTGGAGCTGCGGGCTCTAAGGACACTTTCCGTATGGCTTTTTTTTTTCAAATAAGAAGCTTCTTCTGATGATCTGGGGAAGGACTAGATGATGATGTCCCAAGGAATACATAAGACATGTGACAGAAGAAGTTTAAAGGATTACTGACAAAATTAAATATTGTATTTTTCCCCAAAGAAAAATAGTAATTTTGTGCTTCTAGGTGCAACCCTACCCTCATATCCCTTCCCTAAAAAAGTGGGAGGAATTATATGCATTATAAAGCATGGATTATTATGGAACAGATTGTTCAGGTAAATAGAACATCCTGGATAACTTTTAATAAAGCTCAAGCCATGGTGGAAATTTTCTCTTAATGTAATGTTTTCTGTTATTTACTTGGATATTATTTTCAGAATTTTCATAACCTGGCAAAAATGAAGGACGGAATAACAACTGATAATTTCTGAAATATGAATAAAGTCTTTTTTCACTTTATTACCTTATTTTGAAGGTCAGAAGATTATTATTTCACTAGGACTAAAAGGATTCCCCATAGACAACACTTGACTCTTTCATCAAGTATCTGGGGTGGCAGTTTAGATCCTGGGTCCATCACCATTTGATTTGTATATAGAAATGTTATTTAAACTAAAGATGAACATGGATTTGTGATAAAATCACAGCTTCCCTTCACATTACATATGAGTCACCAAACAGTTTCTGTGGGCAGAGGAGGGATTATATAAATCACCCATGAATTACTCTACATGCTTTGAACAGATTTATTTCATAAAGGAATTAGACCATTCAGATCCATTTATAAGGTGTTTGTTAGACTTCCGGTTAAGATGGCAGCAGAGTAAGGAGCAGCTGCTTGATCTCTCCTGACCAAAGCATACAGAACTCCTCAAGGGGAAAATAAAAACGAGTCCAGAAGAACGAAGGAACCCCACAACAGGGCACAGCATTGAAGGTACACAGAATCGGGGCATTTCCATGCTATAAAGGGGTTAAACAGCTCTCACTAAAATGCGAGAGGAAGAAGCCCCTCCCCCACCACACACACCACACACCTCACACAACGCCAACACACAAGTGTGAAAACAGGACTGGGGCAACCAGATAATCACTGGCAGCCCCGGGGCTTGTATCTGTGTGCTACAAGACGAGGGACCCCCAAGTGCCCAAGTGGCTGGGGGGCTCGCACTGACTTTCCCCAAGCGTCCAAGTGGGTGAAGGCACCGCCTTGGGCCAGGACAAAGGCCCCTAAAACATGGCCTTTCCCAAGCACTGAAGGCATCAACTCAGGTGCGAATAAAGATCTCCAGCCCACGAACTTTCACTACCTTCTGCAGGGGTGAAGGCAGTGCCCTAAGAGCATCTGTGCAGGCAAAGGCAGTGCCCTAGGCTTGAATAACTATCTCCAGCCCAGGCTTCGACCTCCAGTGAGGACCCGGTGTGGACCGGAGCGCGGCAGTGGAAGCAGCCCCAAAGACTGCTGAAGGAACCTCTGGCAGAGGGGCAGACCAGGAACTACCAGGAGGCCTGACCTCAAGGACAAGGAGACCTGAGCACCCTGGAGCTTGCAAGGTGCAGGCAGACCATGAGTGCAAAGACAAAGTTGAAAAGGGGCGGGGCTAACAATGGCCAGCAATAAGGAAGCCCAGAAGGAAAAGACTATCAAGAGAAACTCTGGAACACTGGACAACTCCTACACAGAGAAAATCCAGACAACAGAGGAGGGAAAACAAAAATCCAAACCTCCCCCCAAAAATGAAAGCTGATCACAAGCTATGGAAGAGTTTAAAAATGAAATGCTGAGGAAGATGGAAGAAATCTGGCAAGAAAATAAGTTTAAAAGGCAGAATTTCGCAATTGGAAAGTGAGACAAGTCAACTGAAGACCAAAAATGACCAGATTGAAAAGGAAAACCAAAAAATTATAGCTGAAAACCAAAACATTAAAGCCAAAAACCAGTCCTTAAAGGCTAGAATCGAACATTTAGAAACCAATGATCTCTCAAGACAACAAGAACAAATAAAACAAAGTCAAAAGACTGATAAAATAGAAGGAAACATGAAATATCTCAATAAGAGAGTGACAGACCAAGAAAACTGGTCTAGAAGAGACAACTTGAGAATCATTGGTCTTCCAGAAAAGGCAGAAATTAATAGAAACTTGGACTCCATACTTAAAGAAATTATTCAGCAAAATTGCCCTGAAGTTGTACAACAAGAGGGTAATATAGACATTGGAAAGATCCAGAGATCACCCTCTACACTGGACACAGAAAGGTCAACATCCAGGAATATAATAGCGAAATTGAAGAGCTTTCAAGTTAAAGAAAAAATCTTACAAGAAGCCAGAAAGAGACAATTCAAATATCAAGGAGCACCAATAAGGATCACACAGGATCTGGCAGCCCCAACGCTAAAAGATCACAAGGCTTGGAATACAATATTCAGAAAGGCAAGAGAGCTGGGCCTGCAACCACGAATCAACTACCCAGCAAAACTAACCATATACTTTCAGGGGAAAGTATGGGCATTCAACAAAATTGAAGAATTCCAAGTTTTTGCACAAAAGAGACCGGGACTAAATGGAAAGTTTGACACTCAACCACAAATATCAAGAGAAAGATGAAAAGGTAAATAAGAAACAGAGGGAAAAGAAAGAAAACTCATAGTCTTTTAAGCTTGACTCTTTAAGGGCATAAATAAGATCTAATTATCTGTATTACTAGGTAGAGAAATGCTATGCATAATTCTCTGTAGTGAACTCTGTACACTATTATAATATTCACTATTAAAGCAACCAGAAGAATAATTCATAGGGAGAGGACAGGATACTAAATGGTATAAGAAGACATGAGGACTGGGAAAGAGGGGGGGGAGTAGTAGGGGACACCAAGAAAAATCCGAGTAAATAAGAAAAATAAGATATTCTATTACACACAAAAAGGGCATGGGGAGGGGAGGGGATAAATAATACCATAAGAAGGAGAGAAAGAGAGCATAATCAAACCTTACTCTCAGTGTAATCAACCCGGAGAAGGAAGAGTAGCTTTATTATCCATCCGGATAAAAAACTCTATCTAACCCTACTGAGAAAGTCAGAAGGGATAAACCAAAGGGAGCAGGGGAGTGGGGAGGACAAAAAAGGGAGGGGAGAAGAAGGGGGAGAGAATTCATTAGGTCTTTAAAAAACAAAAAGAGGGGAACAACAAGGGAGGGGGCAGAAAGGGAAGTCAATCAAGGGAGGGGATAAGGGATACTGGCTCAAAGCAAACCACTGGTGTAAAAGAAAATAGTGTAATAAGAAGGAGTGGGTCTAGGGGAGGATACAAAAATGTCAGTGAATACACAACTAACAATTGTAACTCTGAATGTGAATGGGATGAACTCTCTCATAAAATGCAAGCAAATAGCAGAGTGGATCAGAAACCAAAATCCTACCATAGGTTGTCTACAAGAAACACATATGAGGCGGGTAGACACACACAATATCAAGGTTAAGGGTATGAGCAAAATCTTTTGGGCATCAAATGAGAAAAAGAAGGCAGAAGTGGCTATCATGATCTCTGACAAAGCCAAAGTACAAATAGATATGATTAAAAAAGACAGGGAAGGTCATTACATCCTGATTAAACGCAGTATAAACAATGAGGAAATAACACCGCTCAATATATATGCACCAAGTGGTATAGCATCCAAATTCATAAAGGAGAAACTGGCAGAGCTCAAGAAGGAAATAGATAGTAAAACCATAATAGTGGGAGATCTAAATATTCCTCTTTCAGATCTAGATAAATCAAACCAAAAAATAAATGAGAAAGAGGTAAGAGAGGTGAATGAAGTCCTAGAAAAATTAGATTTAATTGATATGTGGATAAAAATAAATAGGGACAAAAAGGAATACACCTTCTTTTCAGATGTACATGGTACATTTACAAAGATTGACCATGTAATAGGGCATAGAATCATGGCAAACAAATGCAAAAGAGCAGATATAATAAATGTAACCTTCTCAGATCATAATGCGATAAAAATAATAATCAGTAAGGGCACCTGGACAGGCAAATCAAAAACCAATTGGAAATTAAACAATATGATTCTCCTAAACCAAATTGCCAAAGAAGAAATCATAGAAACAATCAACAATTTCATTGAAGAGAATGACAATGATGAGACATCCTACCAAACTCTGTGGGATGCAGCCAAGGCAGTACTCAGGGGGAAATTTATATCCTTGAGTGCATATATTAACAAATTAAGGAGGGCAGAGATTAATGAATTGGGCATGTAACTCAAAAGATTAGAAAGTGAGCAAATAAAAAACCCCCAGATGAAAACTAAATTAGAAATACTAAAAATTAAGGGAGAAATTAATAAAATCGAAAGTAAAAGAACTATTGAATTAATAAATAAGACTAGAAGCTGGTATTTTGAAAAAAACAGATAAAATAGATAAAGTACTAGTCAATCTAATAAGAAAAAGGAAAGAAGAAAACCAAATTGACAGTATTAGAGATGAAAAGGGAGATCTCACCTATAATGAAGGGGAAATTAAGGCAATCATTAAGAACTAATTCACCCAATTATATGGAAACAAATATAACAATTTAGGAGTTATGGATGAATATTTACAAAAATATAAACTGCCTAGATTAACAGCAGAAGAAATAGAATACCTAAATAATCCCATATCAGAAATAGAAATTGAACAAGCCATTAAAGAACTCCCTAAGAAAAAATCTCCAGGGCCTGATAGATTCACAAGTGAATTCTATCAGACATTCAAAAAGCAACTAATCCTAATACTATACAAATTATTCGATATGATAAGCAAAAGAAGGAGTCCTACCAAATTCCTTTTATGACACAAATATGGTACTGATTCCAAAGCCAGGGAGATCAAAAACAGAGAAAGAAAACCACAGAGCAATCTCCCTAATGAACATAGATGCAAAAATCTTAAATAGAATATTAGCAAAGAGACTCCAGCAAGTAATTAAGAAAATCATTCACCACGATCAGGTGGGATTTATACCAGGAATGCAAGGTTGGTTCAACATTAGGAAAACCATCCACATAATTGACCATATCAACAGTCTAACAAACAAAAATCACGATTATCTCAATAGATGCTGAAAAAGCCTTTGACAAAATACAGCATCCATTCCTATTGGAAACATTGAAAAGTATAGGAATAGAAGGACCCTTCCTAAAAATAATAAATAATATATACCTAAAACCATCAACAAGCATCATATGCAATGGGGATAAATTAGAAGCCTTCCCAATAAGGTCAGGAGTGAAATAAGGATGCCCATTATCACCTCTATTATTCAACATAGTACTAGAAACACTAGCAATAGCAATTTGAGAAGAAAAAGAAATTGAAGGTATCAAAATAGGCAAAGAGGAGAGTAAGTTATCACTCTTTGCAGATGATATGATGGTATACTTAAAAAATCCTAGAGAATCAACTAAGAGGCTGGTAGAAATAATCAACAACTGTAACAAAGTGGCAGGATACAAAATAAATGCACATAAATCATCAGCATTTCTATACATTTCCAACACATTAGAACAGCAAGAGGTAGAAAGAGAAACACCATTCAAAATTACCCTAGACAATATAAAATACTTGGGAATCAATCTAACAAAACAAACATAGCTATGATTCAAAAACAACTACAAAACACTTTCTAAACAAATAAAACTGAACCTCAGCATTTGGAAAGCCATTAACTGTTCATGGGTAGGACGAGCTAACATAATAAAAATGAACATCCTACCCAAATTAATTTACCTATTTGGTACCATACCTATCAAATTACCAAAAAAATATTTACTGAATTAGGAGAAACTATAACAAATTTCATCTGGAATAACAAAAGATCAAGAATATCAAAGGAAATAATGAAAAAAAATGTGAAGTAAGGGGGCCTAGCAGTACCAGATATCAAACTATACTATAAAGCAGCAGTCATTAAATCAATATGGTACTGGCTAAGAGATAGAAGGGAGGATCAGTGGAATAGACTTGGAGTTAATGATGTCAGCAAGACAGTGTATGATAAACCAAAAGAGCCCAACTTTTGGGACATGAATCCACTATTTGACAAAAACTGCTGGGAAATTTGGAAAACAATATGGGGGAAATTAGGCTTAGATCAACATCTCACACCCTACAACAAGATAAATTCAGAATGGGTGAATGACTTGAATATAAAGAGAGAAACTATTAATAAGTTAAGTGAACACAGAATAGTATACTTGTCAGATCTCTGGGAA
>NC_058131.1:492911087-492911391 GCF_016433145.1 Gracilinanus agilis
AAACAATATGGGGGAAATTAGGCTTAGATCAACATCTCACACCCTACATCAAGATAAATTCAGAATGGGTGAATGACTTGAATATAAAGAGAGAAACTATTAATAAGTTAAGTGAACACAGAATAGTATACTTGTCAGATCTCTGGGAAAGGAAAGACTTTAAAACCAAGCAAGAGTTAGAGAAAATTACAAAATGTAAATTTAATGGTTTTGATTATATTAAGCTAAAACGCTTTTGTATAAACAAAAACAATGTAGTCAAAATCAGTAGGGAAACAACAAATTGGGAAAAAATCTTTATAAC
>NC_058131.1:492914238-492923463 GCF_016433145.1 Gracilinanus agilis
TGATTGAGGGTGTGGACTCGAAACTACCACACCAATGCAACTACCAACAATTTGGAAATTGGTCTTGATCAAGGACACATGACAAAACTAGTGGAAATGCGCATCGGCCATGGGTGGGGGGAGTGCGGGGTGGGGGGTGAAGGGGATAAGAGGAGTATGAATCAGGTAACCATGCTAAAAATGTATATAAATAAATGTTAAAAAAATGTGATTCTCAGAACTGGATAATGTTCTTCCTATGTTATATGACCGACAGAGTGTTGTGAGACTCACATCATACATGTTGGATATTGAACTTTTACAAATAAAGATCTTGTTAATTAAAAAAAAAAAGATACTGTCTTTGGGGAAGTTATAGAAAATATCAGACTGCTCTTTCAGGTTCTAAATCAGATAAGGGAAGGAAAGGAACTGGACAAACACACAATTCTCCAGTTGGAGATTGTGGAGTCCAAGTATTTAGGCAATAACACCACCACCACTAACAAAACACCTATGACTAATGACATCCAACCATTATCTCAGCCATCTGCTAAATCTGCAGTTACAGTTTTGCCGATAGTTGATAGAATGATCATACAACCGGGGAAGGGGTAGTACATGCAAAAACCTACAAAGCTTTCACCCCAAGTGACATGGAGGTGCTGAAAAGATGTTTTCTGAAGTTTTTCCAACATCCTTTCAAGAGCATTAAGGAATGAAAAAGGGTCTTTACACTTTTCAACCTGAGCTTTAATGACGTGGAATTTCTTTTAGGGGAATTTTACTGTCCCTCAGAAAAGGAAAAACTTCTAGCCAAAACAAGATCAAACCCCAATTTAACTGCCTGGCCATTGGTCCACCAGGACTTAGATTTTACACAACATGCAAATCTTTGATACTTAATGCAGTGCAGAACTGATCTTTTGGAAGCGATGAGTACACATGCTAAGAGGCCAAATTCATGGCAGAAGTTTGAAAGGATAAGGCAGGGAGAATAAGAACATGCCAATAGCTTCCTAAATAGAGTGATACAGGCAGCTGAGACTATATTAGTCCTCCAAGATACACATGCCCAAGAAACAATCCATCACATATGTAGGCAGTTTGTAAAAGGTGCATCAATATCTGTGCGAAATTACTTCAGACAGAACTGTCTCCAGTGGGAATCATTGCCACTGGAAGATGTGAGACAGCATGCTTCCTACATACATGATTCAAAGCAAAAGGAAGCAAGGGCAGCCAGGCAATCAGACTCAAACAAGGATGAAATTATTGCAGACCTTAGAAAACAGCTTAAACAGGCAAGGAAGGAAAAGGAATTGCAAGAAATAAAGAATTTTGCACTCCTGACTAGTAGGGGCCGTAGTCAATCCAGGCAACCTACTAACATCCCCAAACCAAAATCCTTTACTCCTTGTTGCTACCTTTGTAACATGATAGGCCATGTGGTCAAATTTTGTAAATTTAGGCAGCCAATTGACTTTGGCAGAAATGACATTTCCAGCCAAAGAGACAAAGGTATAAGGAGGACCTACTACAACTCAAAATGATCCAAAAATAATGATGCAAGGAGAATTGAGGATAATAAGCATCATGGTCCATGCAGTAGCCATTCATGCAGGAAATATAGTCAGTCTCCATCCCTCGAAGAAATGGAGATATATATATATATATATAATTGGGAGTGAAGCCAAAGTCTATAGGAACCAAGATACCTAAAACAAAAAGGTCTAATGATTGTGATTTGGATGTTAGGATATGTAGTCTGAGTAGAATTAATATTTCTGAAAGACTTGGCATAACATAACAGATGTATTTAGCAACTTGCACAGAATACAAAGATATTTCTGTGGCAGATGATCAGCAATGGGAGGACATAATGCAGATATAATGGGACTAGTGAGGATGACTACAAAAGGGGACAGCTTTCTCCTTCCACCACAAAAGGATTGGATGAGAAGCATATGGACTGTCCAAGTATTTGTAACAGCTTGCATCAAGAAGCTTTGTAATCTAGGTTAGAGTCATCAAAATCTGAAACTCCTGTCTTTATTCCAAGTCTAAAACAACAGGGCAGCTTGGATAAAGAACAAAGTGGCAAGGATTTACAATGTATTCAGAAACTAGTATCATTTGAAACCTTGGAGGAGTTAGATCCCAAAGTCCAAACCCATTCACTTCCTTTAGACACAATGTCTCAGAATGAGGTTAGAGAGCAATCAAATAAGAATGCTGCAAAGGCTTGATTTTAAAAGTTCAGCCCACTGAGTTACAGGGTACTGGCAGCTGCTTAGGAAATTCTACACCCACCTCTCTCAACCCCTTAGCTGAAGAATTCCAACCAGAAGCTTGGGGATGGGAGAGGGAGAAGTTGTCATCTCCAGTAGCCAGTGTGTTTAGTAAAAACAGCAGTGAAGTTTGATCAGTGTTTGGATACACAAACCATCTGACTTCAGTCACACAGACTTCAGGGCTAAATAGCAAACTTTGGTCAGCTTTTGACTCAGGAATCATACCAGAGGTGTTGAAGGGAAAACAAATTATCAAAAATTCCCTGACATGACCAATGGAAAAACTTCTGATTTGGGGTTTGACAGTTCTCTAGATAACAGAGTGGATGGTGAATCAGACCAAACCTCCATTACTGCAACCCTTAGCAAAAGCCAACCTGAAGATTCTGTGTGCTCTGCACAGCACAGCTTAATAACCACTGATAATAATTCTCCAGCTCTCAGTGAGAGAGAAAGCTCCCTTTCTAAGCCTGCATTCTCTACTGATAATTCTTCTAAACTTAACTTGCCTGATGGTGCTACAGGAAGTTCTGGTTTAGCTACAAATGACCATATACAACACTGGATCGAAACCAAGTGCACAGATAAAACTGAGGATTCTTTATTAACCCTAGTGCCAGTGAAGTCCAATAGCAATGGGGAACCCCTTGTTACCTTAGAAATTGGGGGGCATGTTTTGATGGATTACTGGACACTGGTGTAACATGTTCTGTTTTGCACAAGGCATCCAAAGAATGTCAATATCAGTGTAGTTTGTGAGTAAGAGGAGCTTCTGGGATAGCTCAACAAATCCCAAAGCTAAAAATAAAAATGATAAAATTCAGCCCTCTGATTCTCGATCACACCTTTGTATTGATGCCATCATGTCCTTTGAACCTCATGGGGCAGAATCTCTTATGTAAATTGGCTGCCACCAACTAAAGCCAACCAGATGGGCAGATCTATCCCCACCTACCCAAGAGATCTCTGACACACCACCCCATTTTATTTTTAGACCCATGTAGCAAGGAACTGATTTACCAACAAACTGACATCTATGAAGTTCCTGAAGACATTCCTGATTATGTGTGGGCTAAAAATTCTAATGAAGTGGATATGATATTGTCTGCAGAACCAGTAATAATAGAGGTAAAAGAAGTCTTACCACCAAGAATTCCTCAGTTCAGACTAAGCCAAGAGGTGATCGAGGGAGTGAAACCCATCATAGAGAGTTTATTGCAGCAGGGTATATTAAGATATGGCTTCTCACAATACAACACTCCATTCATGCCTGTGAAGAAAGCCAAACTATCTCCTAATGTGAAGACTCAATGGCATTTAGTATAAGATCTCAGAGCAATTCATGACCATGTGCAAAAGACCTATGCCGTGGTACTGAGTCCATCACAAATCATAGTCCCCATACTACCCTAAGCTGCTTGGTTTACCGTTCTGGACTTGAGCTCTGCATACAGACCAATCTCCTTAATGAACATAGATGCAAAAATCTTAAACAGAATACTAGCAAAAAGACTCTACCAGTGATCACAAGGGTTATTCATTATGATCAGGTAGGATTGCTCAACATTAGGAAAACCATTCACATATCAACAAGCATACTAACAAAAACCACATGATTATCTGAATAGATGCTGAAAAAGCCTTTGACAAAATACAACACACATTCCTACTTAAAACATTAGAAAGTTAAGGAATAGAAGGGCCTTTCCTAAAAATAATAAATGGTATATATCTAAAACCATCAACAAACATCATCTGCAATGGGGATAAATTAGAAGCAATACGAATAAGACCAAAAGTGAAAAAAGGATGCCCATTGTCACCTCTATTATTTAACATTGTACTGGAAACACTAGCAGAATAAATTAGAGAAGAAAAAGAAATTGAAGGTATTAAATTAGGCAATGAGGAGGCCAAGCTATTATTCTTTGCATATGACATGATGGTCTACTTAAAAATTCCTAGAGAATCAACTAAAAAGTTAGTGGAAATAATCAACAACTTTAACAAAGTTGCAGGATACAAAATAAACACAAATAAATCATCCATATTCCTATATATTTCCAACACATTGCAGCAGCAAAAACTAGAAAGAGAAACTCAATTTAAAATCACCTAGACAGGGGGCATTTGTACAGCAGGATGCCAGGGCCTGCACAATTGCCTTCAGGTTCACCACTATCTCCCCCTACATGTGCTCAGGTTCCCTGGAAGTCTCCAGTGCTGCCTCTGACTCCTCCACTTCCCTCTTTACTTTAGTCATTTTGGCTGCACAGAAACCCTAAACTCCTTAAGCTCTGGAAATTCCTGAATCTACCCAAGCATGCCTTCAGGAGCCACCACAAGAACAACTTCTGGGTCATTTCGGAAATATACATTTTCACATAGGATCATTTGAGAGAAATATGTAAAGTACAAATTAAGAGTTTTCTTTAGGGTTGCTTATTAATTAATTAATTAATTAGTTTATTTTTATTTACATTTTTTTTATTTAGAATATTTTTATTTGGTTACATGATTCATGATCTTTACCACCCCTCTTCCCTCCTCCCTCCCTGAGCTGACAAGCAGTTCTGCTCTGGGTTATACATGATTAATTGTTCAAAACCTTTCTCCATATTATTCATATTTGCAATGGAGTGATCTTTTATAGCCAAAACCTGAATCATATACCCATCAAACCATGTGATCAATCATATGTTTTTCTTCTGCTTTAGGGCTGATTTTTGGTAAAGCAATGCAACCATATCCAACTAGACAAAATATAGAACTAACAAAATCACATAATCTGAGTCAGAGTTGAAAATAAACCTTAGAATTAATTTATTGCAACCTAAACCAGAACAAAAATTTTCTTCTAAAACATCAATTAATCTATCATCCTTTGTTAAATGCCTGCTAGGTGTTTCCTAGACTCTGGAGAGATAGGGCCCTGACAGAAAGAAAGGAAGCTGTATGTCTTAAGAAATTCAAACCTTACCATCACCTTTATCATCCTCTGTTCTCAGAGACTGATGGAGATAAACTAGAACCCTGAGCCCAAGAGAGTTAGGAATAAGAGTCCCAGAGCCTCCCATAACCACCTCAAAACTGTTTCACCTACTTCTCTCCCAATTCTCATAGCAATTACTGAGGAGAGAAATCATTGTGGAAAGTGGGTATAATTTTCTCATTAAAATTGCTGGCTAACTGCCATCAATAAAGCATAGAAGTACCCACCAAACGATCCATCCTGGTACCTGGTCAGCTTGCTGAACTATCATCCAAGGAAGTAACTCCTATGGCAAAATGGTTAGCTATCCTCACCAGCTGCCAACTCACTCCATCACCTGGTAAGAAAACCATATAAATTGGCTCAGCAGGTCATTTAGAGGCAGAGAGAGGACACAGCATGTGCCAGGCAAATCAACAACAAAAATCACTTTGACCAACATCTTCCCTCATACAGTGATGAGACAGCTCAGAATGTTAAATTCAGTTCCCTAGGGAATATTACAATTTCCATCCCAGTCCCTGAATCTATTATCCCCAGAAACGATCTGTGTGACAGTGCAGCTTGGTATCTACTTCTATAGTTTCTATAGACACAGTTACTATAGAGAAGTAAGTTCTTGACACCAAAATCCTATCTGACTGCCACAGTCACATAGTTCACCATCAGAAACTGACAATATATCAGCTGTGGAAATAAAATTAATTAAGAAGCATTGCTATCTACTTTTTCATACATTCTAAGGACCATGGATCTTTCATATTTCACTTGAGAATGAAAAGTCCCATATATATTATACTGCCAATTAAAATGTGACCTCTTTGAAAGTAGGTACTATCTTACTCTTCTTTGTGTGTCCTTAGTGCTTTGCAAAAAATAAGCACTTAATTCAATCGTTCATTTCTTCTAAGTTAGAAATGAAATGGTTCCTCTTCTCAAGGCCAAGGAGACAAGTGTGTCTATATAAGGAAATACAAAATAGATCCAAGATGATTTTAGGATAAAATATTATCAGCTAAATTTATTAGAAAAGGCCTTATGTAGAAGGAACTGCTTGAACTTAGTCATGAAAAAAATATTGACTGGAAGAAATGGAAGTGAGGATGGAGAGCATTCTAGTCATAGGATATAGCTGAAAACATAGAAATAGAGAATAAGAGGAACATTTTGCCCTGTTTAATTGGAAAATAGGGAGGTCAAATGAGACTGATACATAATTCAGTAGAGTTGAATAAAACCATTAGAACTTATACTGTTTCACTGTAGAATTAAAAAGGAGCCACTAGAATTTAGCAAGTATGGTAGTGATATAGTTAGAGCTATACTTTAGAGAAATCACTCAAAAAAAGATCAGCCTCTTATTGAAAATTCTTCCTCTGTAAAGTCTACATATCATTTTTCCAAAGCTCTAGTTTTTAGGAAATATTTCCTTATTTATATTGTATGGGAGAAAATAAGAAATTAGGGTTTTGCAACTTTGCAAACATAGCAAAGGAATGAGTTTGCAAAGGAGGGTCTGGCAACATGCATGGAACTGAAAGGGAGTTTCAGAATATGAGGAAGATATAAAACCAAGGAAAAAAGACTATTGAGGGTCCATTTTTCCTGTTTGGACAAGAGAATGGAGAGTTCACTTCCTATGGCAATTTATAGGAGGTGACTTGCCTTTCTTGCTACCTGGAGGATCCTCTATTTCAACTATTGAGAAGTTTCTTGAGATCCTGTCCATCCTTGTTTACAGTTATCATCTCCCAGATATTTTGTGAGCGTCTGATTAATGATTCCTGAGAGGTTTCCTGACTGAATGTGAGTGAGAGCCAGACCCTGAAAAACTCTGTGGATCAGAGGCCTGCAGCCATTCTGGAATCTAAAGAAGTTCATCGAGATTACAACATTTCTACTCTGATGAACTTGTAAAGTGACTATCTTTAATTTGAGGACCAGACAGCTCAGTTTAGATAGTTTGTTTGGCATTTTTTAGAGAGATCAGAGTAGTAAAGTGTAACTTAAAGAAATTGAAGAATGCTTTGTGAGAGGCCCGTTGAATGAAGGGAGAAATATTTTAGAGTTAGGGACTTCCTTTACTCTGGTCCTCCATAATCTCCTGTTGATTTACTATAAATGAACCTATTTTACTGGTTTAAAAAGAAAGTCAAATAGCATCTTGGCCTAAGAGTGACTTTCAGGCCTTCTCAGGCTTGGAGAGTGAGTTCTTCTGAATATGTAACATCAATAACTTTACAAACCGAATTGAGTCATCCTACTCAACTATTTCATTATTCAGTTAAATCCACATCTGAAATAACTAATCATTTCTCCCAGTTCAACCTTTTGTCATCAAGTAAAATAAGTCCCCCTGTCAGTTCTATGAAGACATTTATCATGCCTTCAAACTGCCATCATTTCTTCTCCAAGCTATTATAGGAGGGTTGAGCCAACAGAGACATGCAGAAAATAAATTGCTGAGCAGTGACAAAATTTAATGATTTTGGTATACATACTTTATAGGGAAAATGATGTATGCTAGGGAATTAGATAAGTTTCTTGCAAAGACAGTGGTTAGTAATGATTTACAAGTTAGAGACAATAGATTTAGATTATCTCAGTGGAGTTTTCTATAGGTGATAATTCAATATGTCAATGTATAACTATCTGGCTAAGTTTCTCATAGAATTCTTGGAACCAGTGATTTCTTTGAAGGAAACTCAGTATTTGGGAAGGAATTGAATTAAGTTCCTATGCTGGGGGTAAGTGGGGGAAAGCTATGAGTCTATCTACTTCTAGGTTATGGCTGTGATTTTACTGGGGCCTATTCTCACTACTGGGGGCTACAAATCTTAATAAAGTTTTAAGTAGCAAAAGTAATAGAAATGAATGTGAATCCAGCTATATTGCCCAAAAAAGAGTTACTAGTCACCATTTATTATATTATTCTTAGCATATGATATATATTTGAGTGGAAAGTAATAATAATTATTAACATAGTTCTGATTTTATGCATTTAGGTTTTTTTAATTTTTCAAAATATTTAAAATTTTGTTAAGTAGTCTGTTTGGCTAAGCAAGTGAAGTCATCATCAAAAATTCATTAATATGATGATTTAAAAAGAGGAAATATGGCTTGGAATAGGCACTATTTGTGATTTCAGTGGTAAAGGAAATTCCCCAGAGGATGAACCTACTTTTACCAATGTATCTTCTTTTCAATCTATATTCAATAGGGCTGCCCAGATCAGTGATGTCAAACACCAAAACATGGATTCCTTTATGCCTCAGATTGACTTAGAAAACCAAAAATTAACATTATCTATGTATTATTGCATTTCTATTTATTTTCTTAAATATTTTACAATTACATTGAATATGATATTGGCCCCATGAAGACTATAAGTAATGAATTTGATACTTATGTCCTGTAGCACAGACATTGGAGAAAAAGCTAGAAAAGCAGGTTAGAATCACTTGGTCATTGGTCTTAAATGCCAAGAATGAATCCTTGTTCCATGACAGGATGTCTATTCATTACATCATTATATCTGAAATCAAGTTGAGGAGATTAATTAATCCACCAATAACTGTCTATCAAACATTTTCTATAAACAAATTACTATGACAGCACTATGCATACAAAGACAGAATTCAAAAAGTCTTTGTCTTCATGAAATGTAAATTCATTTGGAATACATTCACACATTTACACATATACATCTATATGCATCTCTAAACTTGCATTTATATGCCTTTTTTGTGTTATCATAGACATATGAATATATATGTATAATATCAAAATATAAGCATATATCATACATGTATAAACATATGCATATAATTAAAGGTATACATGTTTGTATATGTATAAATATACACATATGTCACAAAGTAATGTTCACATTATATACACATGTGTTTCACACATATATACATATATATATACATTTTCATGTACATAAATATGCATTTC
>NC_058131.1:492926439-492942865 GCF_016433145.1 Gracilinanus agilis
TATATATATGTGTGTGTGTGTGTGTGTGTGTGTGTGTGTGTATGTGAGTGTATCCAAAGCTTTGGAGAGGAGGAAGAACAAATTTATTTAGAAGGTATTGACACTCAGATATGCATAACTATTATACTTGGTTTTCAATTCTGGATAGTTATTCCCCTCAATGGTTATATTATTTCTATGAAGAGAACCTTTATGGATGAAAACCTTATCCTCATTTTGATATGCAAATTCAATGTAGTAGATGTTATATACAAATATAAAGTGTCACTTACTTTATGCTTGTATGTATGCTTATATGTATGTGTAGATAATGCATAGACATTACAGACAAGCTTGCATCAGGAGAGAGTGACATATTTCCTCTCTCAAATAAAAGCCCATCAGTGTTCTCTGAGGGATGATGTATGATCGTCAATCATATAACAGTCTCTGAAGAATTAAAGTTATGAGTCAATTAATAGCATTAGTCACTTTATACTTATATGCAATACAGGCTATAAAGGATGATGATAGTATGAAGCATTATTTAATAAAGAGATATAATAATACATTTCAGCAAAAATTTATTTTTTTTATTTAATTCAATTTTTTAAATTTTATTTAATTCAAAGCCCATTTTAGGCAATACCTTCTAAATAAATTTGTTATGATTAATTTATTTTTAAGTAACAAAACGTATGGAAAGAAAGTGAAATACCTAAGATACTACTATATCTAATAAGTTGAACTAGTCAGATGAATGTACACATTAAAAGATTAATTGCATGAAATTCATTTATTTTAGATGAGCAAATGAAAGCTGAATAAATACAAAATTTCATACACATAAAAACATAAAGGGTGTAACATAGAAATGAATTTGAAATGAGAAAATGAAGTTTATTGGAAAGATTGTGAAATTAGAAGCATATAAATAGCCCAGATTCTCCCAATTATCCTGAAAATTATTCTTATCCTAAGAAAATGACTAAAATTTTCATATTATGACCTTAAAGTGATTCATAGTTTTTCTCAAAAATCTCTCATATGTGCCAAAATAATTCTAGTTATGCTTTTTCTAGTAGAAAAGAATGGGAAGCAATATAAATTACAAACACATGAAGAATGGCTAAACGAGTTGTAGTACATGGATGTAATTGAATACTGTTTTGCTGTAAGAAATGTTGAAGATACTGAGTGAACAAAGAGAAGTTATATAAACTATGAAAAATGATATAAACAAACATCCAAATAAAAACATTTACTAAAAACCCAATATGAGGAAAACCTCCTGGTTAAGATGGACACAGAGTAAAAAGCAGCTGCTTAACCTCTCCTAACCAAAACATATAGGACTCCTCAAGGGGACATAAAAACAAATCCAGATGAATGAAGGGACACCACAACAAGAAGCAGCATTGAAGGTACGTGGAATCGAGGCATTTCCATGCTATAAAGGGGTGAACAGCCCTCACTAAATCTCAAGCTGACCAACCCCTTCCCCCTCCACACCACCTACAGTGCCAAAGTCAGTGCAAAAGAGTTAGAGCAAGTTTGGGGCACCCATTAAGTCATTGGCAGCTCCAGGGCCTGCTCCTAAGAGCAGCAAGACTTAAGACCCCAAGAGGCTAAAGAACACGTGGATTTTGAACACAGACCTTGAGAGCAGGTGAGATTGAAGGAACAGATGCAGGCGAAGGTGAAGGCTCAGAAACCCTCAGTGGGGAACTAGTGTAGACGGGTGCTTGACTGTGGAAACAGCTCCTTGAGACTATTAAAGGAGCCTCGGGCAGAGGATCAAGCAAAGGGGACAATCAGGAGGCTTGACCTAGAGAATAACTAGACCTGAGACCTCAGGAGTCTAAAGAGTGCAGACAGACCCTGAGTGTGAGGATAAAGCTGAGGAGGTTCTGGGCTAACAATGGAAAGCCAAAATCAGAAATCACAGAAGAGAAAGATCAACAAGAAGAAATCTTTAATATTCGGCAACTTTTACACAAAGAAAATCCAGACAACAGAGCAAACAGAAGAGGAGAATAAACAAGCGGTCACATCCAAATATTCCCAAAATAGTGAAAATTGGTCACAGGCTCTTGAAGAGTACAAATCTGAGATTATGAGAAAGATGGAAGGAATCTAGCAGGAAAATAAGTTTAAAAGGAAGAATTTCACAATTAGAAATTGAGACTCAGAAATCAAATAAATTGATAAGCAAATTGAAGACCAGAAATAACAAGCTGGAAGCCTTGAAGAACCAAACAGACCAGATTAAAAAGGAAAACCAAAAGATTATTGCAGAAAACCACTCCAAAGGCTAGAATTGAGCAATTAGAAGCTAATGTCTTATGACAACAAGAACAAATAAAACAAAGTCAAAAGACTGGAAAAATAGAAGGAAACATAAAATATATTAATGAGAAAGTGACAGACCAAGAAAACTGATCTAGAAGAGACAATCTGAGAATCATCAGTCTTCCTGAAAAAGCAGAAATTAATAGAAATTTGGACTCCATACTAAAAGAAATTATTCAGCAAAATTGCCATGAAATTCTACAACAAGAGGACAATATAGATATTGAAAGGATCCATAGACCACCCTCTACACTAGATCCTGAAAAGACAACCCCCAGGAATAGAATAGCCAAATTCAATAGCTTCCAAGTAAAAGAAAAAATATTACAAGAAGGCAGAAAGAGACAATGCAGATATCAAGGAGCACTAATCAGGATCACACAGGATCTGGCAGCCTCCACTCTAAAAGACCTCAAGGCTTGGAATATGATATTCAGAAAGGCAAGAGAACTGGGTCTACAACCAAAGATCAACTACCCATCAAAACTGACTATATACTTCCAGGGGAAAGTATGGGCATTCAACAAGATAGAAGATATCTAAGAATTTACACAGAAAAGACCAGGACTAAATGAAAGTATGATATCCTACCACAAAAATCAAGAGAAACATGAAAAGGTAAATAAGAAACAGAAGGGAAAGAAAGAAAACTCTTATTTTTTTTAATTTGCCTCTTTAAGGGCTTCAATAAGATTGAATTATTTGTATTCCCATGTGGAAAAATGTTATGTGTAATTCTCTGTAGTGAACTCTAATCACTATTATAGTTTTCACTACTATAGTAATTAGAAGAATTATTCATAGGGAGAGGGAGGAGTACTATATGGTTGAAGATAATATAAAGGGTGGGAAAGAGGTGGGTAAATAGTAGAGGACACAAAGAGAAACTTGAATGAATAAGAAAAATAGGATATTCTATGACATACAAAGAGGGCATGGGAAGGGGAGGTGATGAATACTATTACAAGAAGGAGAGGAAGACAGCATTAAGAGGTAAAATTTCAATCTTACCCTCAGTGGAATTAACCCTGAAAGAGAAGAGTAGCTATATCCATTGGGATATAGAACTCTGTCTAACCCTACTGAGAAAGTCAGAAGGGATAAACCAAGGGGAGCAGGGGATTGTGGAAGTCAAAAAAGGGAGGGGAAAATAAGGGGGAGGGAATTCATTAGGCCTTAAAAATAAAAAAGAGGGGAATAACAAGGGAGGGGGTAGAAAGGGAAGTAAATCAAGGGAGGAGACAAGGGTTGCTGGCTTAAAACAAACCACTGGTTTAAAAGGAAATAGTGTAAGAAGAAGGCATAGAAATAGGAGATAATACCAAAACGTTGGGGAATACACAACTGATAATTATAAATCTGAATGTAAATGGGATGAACTCTTCCATAAAATGGAAGGAAATAGCAGAGTGGATTAGAAACCAAAATCCTACCATATGTTGTCTATAAGAAACACATAAGAGGCTAGAGAGTTCTGGGTTAAGATGGAGGCAGAGTAAAAAGCAGCTGCTTAATCTCTCCTAAGAGAATCATATATGACTCCTAAAGGGGACATAAAAACAAATCAAGACGAACGAAGGGACCTCACAACAGGGTGCAACATTGAAGGTAAGTGGAATCGGGGCATTTCAACACTATAAAGGGGTGAAATAGCTCTCACTAAAACCCGAGCTAAGGAAGCTCCTCCCCCACACACCACACCAGTGCCAAGGCCAGCTCAAAAGAGTTAAAGCAGGTTTGGGGCACCCATTAAGTCATTGGCAGCTCCAGTGCCTGTTCCTGAGAGCCACAAACTTAGGACCCCAAGAGACTAAAGAATGCACACGGACTTTGAATACAGACCCTGAGAGCTGGCACAGGAGAAGGCCTTGACTTAGGGGCGGACAAGGATCTTGAGAGCAGGCTTAGACCTCTAGTGGGGACCAAGTGTGGACAGGAGCACGGCTGTGGAAGGAGCTCCCTGAGACTTTTGAAGGAGCCTTGGGCAGAGGGACAGACTGGGGGGACCACCAGGAGGCTTGACCCTGAGAAAAATGAGACCTGAGAACTTGGGAGCCTAGAGAGTGCAGACAGACCCAGAGTGTGAGGATAAAGCTGAGAAGATGCTGGGCTAACAACAATGGCAAGACAAAATTGGAAACCCCAGAAGAGAAAGATCATCAAGAAGAAATCTATAACACTTTACAACTTTTACACAGAGAAAATACAGACAACAGGAGAACAAACAAGTAATCATATCCAAACCTTCCCAAAATAATGAAAACTGGTCACAAGCTATTGAAGGATTCAAATCAGAGATGATGAGAAATATGGAAGAGATCTGGCAAGAAAATAACAGTTTAAAAGGCAGAATTTTGTAATTGGAAAGTGAGGCTCAGAAATCAAATGAACAGATAAGCAAATTGAACACCAGAAATGACCAGATTGAAAAGGAAAACCAGTCCCAAAAGGATAGAATTGAGCAATTAGAAGCTAATGATCTCTCAAGACAACAAGAACAAATAAAACAAAGGCAAAAGACTGATAAAATGGAAGGAAACATGAAATATCTCAATGAGAAAATAACAGACCAAGAAAACCTGTCTAAAAGAGACAATATGAGAATCACTGGTCTTCCTGAAAATGCAGAAATTAATAGAAATTTGGACTCCATACTAAAAGAAATTATTCAGTGAAATTGCCCTGAAGTTCTACAAGAGGACAATGTAAACATTGAAAAGATCCATAGACCATCCTCTACACTAGACCCAGAAAAGAAAACCCCCAGGAATATAATAGCAAAAATTAAAGAGCTTCCTAGTAAAAGAAAAAAATGTTCTAAGAAGCCAGAAAGAGACAATTCAGATATCAAGGAACACCAATCAGGATCACACAGGATCTGGCAGCCTCCACTCTAACAGACTGCAAGACTTGGAATAAGATATTCAGAAAGGTAAGAGAACTGGGTCTTCAACCACGGATCAACTACCCATCAAAACTGACTATATACTTCCAGGGGAAAGTATGGGCATTCAACAAGATAGAAGATTTACAATTATTTGCACAGAAAAGACCAGGACTAAATGCAAAGTTTGGTATCCAACCACAAAAATCAAGAGAAACATCAAAAGGTAAATAAGAAACAGAGGAGAAAGAAAGAAAACTCATAATTTTTAAATTTGCCTCATTAAGGGCTTCAATAAGATCTAATTATCTGTATTCCTATGTGGAGAAATTCTACGTATAATTCTCTGTAGTGAACTCTATTCACTATTATAGTATTCACCATTATAGTAATCAGAAGAATAATTCATAGGGAGAGGTTGGAATACTAAATGGTCTAAGATGATATGAGGGGTGGGAAAGAGGGAGGTGAAGAGTAGGGGACACTAAGAGAAACTTGAGTGAATAAGAAAAATAGGATATTCTATTACACACAGAGGGCATGGGAAGGGGACAAATACTAGTATACGAAGGAGAGGAAGAGAGCATTAAGAGGTAATATTTAAACTTTACTCTCAGTATAATTAACCCGGAGAGGGAAGAGTATCTATATTATCCATTGGGATATAGAACTCTGTCTAAACCTACTGAGAAAGTCAGAAAGGATAATCCAAGGGGAGCAGGGCAGTGTGGAGGTCAAAAAAGGGAGGGGAGAAGAAGAGGGAGGGAATTCATAAGGCCTTTAAAAATAAAAAGAGGGGAATAATAAAGGAGGGGATAGAAAGAGAAATTAATCAAAGGAGGGGATAAGGGTTACCAACTTAAAGCAAACCACTGGTTTAATAGGAAATAGTGTAAGAAGAATGGGTAGAACTAGGGGAGGGTACAAAAATGTCAGTGAATGCACAATTGATAATTATAACTCTGAATGTTAATGGGATGAACTCACTCATAAAATGGAAGCAAATAGCAGAGTAGATTAGAAACCAAAATCCTACCATATGTTGTCTACAAGAAACACATATGAGGTGGGTAGACATACAAAAGTTTAAGCTTAAGGGCTTGAGTAAAATCTTTTGGGCATCAAATGAGAAAAAGAAGGTAGGATTGGCTATTATGATTTCTGAAAAAGCCAAAGTAAAAATAGATATGATTAAAAAAGACAGGGAAAGTCATTACATCCTGATTAAAGGCAGTATAAACAATGAGGAAATAATACTGATCAATATGTATGCACCAAGTAGCATAGCATCCAAATTCATAAAAGAGAAACTGGCAGAGCTCAAGAAGGTAATAGATAGTAAAACCGTAATAGTGGGAGATCTAAATATTCCTCTCTCAGATCTAGATAAATCAAACCAAAAAATAAATAAGAAAGAGGTAAGAGAGGTGAATGAAGCCCTAGAAAAATTAGATCTAATTGATATGTGGAGAAAAATAAATAGGGACAAAAAGGAATACAACTTCTTTTCAGCTGCACATGGTGCACAAATGCAAAAAAGCAGAAATAATAAATGTAACCTTCTCAGATCTTAATGTAATAAAAATAATAATTAGTAAGGGCACCTGGACAGGCAAATCAAAAACTAATTGGAAATTAAATAATATGATTCTCCAAAACCAGCTAGTCAAAGAAGAAATCATAGAAACAATCAACAATTTCATTGAAGAGAATGAAAATGATGAGATATACTACAAAACTCTGTGGGATGCAGCCAGTGCAGTACTCAGGGGGAAATTTATATCGTTTAGTGCATATAATAACAAATTAGGGAGGGCAGAGATTAATGAATTGGGCATGCAACTCAAAAAAGTAGAAAGCGAGCAAATTAAAAATCCCCAGATGAAAACTAAATTAGAAATACTAAAAATCAAGGGAGAAATTAATAAAATTGAAAGTAAAAGAACTATTGAATTAATAAAAAAGACTAGAAGCTGGAATTTTGAAAAAAAACAGATAAAATAGATAAAGTATTTGTCAATTAAGTTAACACAGAATAGTATATCTGTCAGATCTCTGGGAAAGGACCTATACTTTTCAGTGTATTCATTAGGAATGGATGCTGTGTTTTGTCTAAGGCTTTTTCAGCATCTATTGAGATATGCATGTGATTTTTGTTTGTTAGACTGTTGATATAGTCAATTATGTGGATGGTTTTCCTAATGTTGAACCATCCTTGCATTCCTGGTATAAATCCCACTTGATGATGGTGCATGATCTTTTTGCTGGAGTCTCTTTGCTAGTATTCTATTTAAGATTTTTGCATCTATGTTCATTAGGGATATTGCTCTGTGGTTTTCTTTCTCTGTTTTTGATCTCCCTGCTTTGGAATCAGTACCATATTTGTGTCATAAAAGGAATTTGGTAGGACTCCTTCTTTGCTTATCATTGCTTATCATATCAAATGATTTGTATAGTATTGGGATTAGTTGCTCTTTGAATGTCTGATAGAATTCACTTGACATGAATAGGCAATTTTCACATAAAGAAATCAAAACTATCAATAAGCACGTGAGAAAGTGCTCTAAATCTCTACTAATTAGAGAAATGCAAATCAAAACAACTCTGAGGTATCACCTCACACTGAGCAGATTGGCTAAAATGAAAGAAGGGGAGAGCAATGTATGTTGGAGGGGAAGTGGCACAATTGGGACATTAATGCATTGCTGGTGTAGTTGAGAACTGATCCAACCATTCTGGATTTCACCTTGGAACTATGCTCAAAAGGCTATAAAAGAATTCCTGCCCTTTGATTCTGCCATACCATTATTGGGTTTGTACCCCCAAAATATCATAGATAAACAGCCTTGTACGAAAATATTTATAGCTGAGGTTTTTGTGGTGGCAAAAAACTGGAAAATGGGAGTATGCCCTTCAATTGGGGAATGTCTGAATAAATTGTGGTATACGGTGGTGATCGAATACTATTTAGCTCAAAGGAACAATAAACTGGAGGAATTCCATGTGATCTGGAAAGACCTCCAGGAATTGATGCAGAGTGAAATGAGCAGAGCCAGAAGAACATTGTACACAGAGACCAATACACTGTGGTATAATAGAATGTAAGGGACTTCTGTACTAGCAGCAATGCAATGTCCCAGGACAGTCCTGAGAAACTTATGGTAAAGAATGCTATTCACATTCAGAGAAAGAACTGCAGGAGTGTAAACACAAAAGAAAAGGAACTGCTTGAACACATGGGTAGAGCAGACATGATTGGGGATGTAGACTCGAAAATAGGACTCCAATGCAACTATCAACAATTTGGAAATAGGTCTTGATCAAGGACACATGTTAAAACCAGTGGAAATGCGCATTGGTTATGGGTGGGGGAATTCAAGGGGTGAAGGGGAACATAAGAGCATGAATCATGTAACCATGTTAACTTTTCTAAAAAATAAAAATTATTAAAGGAAAAAAATAAATTAAAAAAAAACCCTAATATGTGCCAATTATTGTGATAAACAAATGCAGTAGTCCTTGCTCTGGAAGATCATAAAATTCTAAATGCTGAAATGCCTTTCCTCATATTGAGCCCAAAATCTTCCACACTTTCATACACTTCTCTCAGTTCTTCGATCTGGGGGCCAAGCATATAAATGAACCTGCTCAATGACAGTCCTTCAACTACTTGATGAAAGAATTTTTTTTCTTCCTAAAAAAAAAACTAAGTTCATAGATTCACACATTTAGTGTTGAATGAGACATTAGAGATCATCTAGTCAACTTCCTTACAAAATCATACATCATGAAAGAGAGGTAAAAACTACATTGTCCACCTAATTCAAGAATTATTCATCTTTGTGTCTTGTGTGTATTGGTCACTTTTGACAAACTTGTGAGGCTTAGGTTCCTTTTCTCATAATGTTTTATGTGTGAAATAAATTATTCACTTTGTGAAGCAATATTCTGTAATGAAAGTTAAGAATCTACCCTCTCCATACCTCTTACCACCCTGAAGGTTAGCAGTGTTCCATTAATCTAGCTTTTGTCCATTTAATTGCATTGTTTCTCCTATAGATCCAACGACACACATTGGTAAAAAAATAATGTAAAGGATTGTCAGAATGTCATTAAAGATGCCTTGGCTACTCTTAATAAAAATCTAAGAACTGTGGGAGGAGAAATATAGAAGTAAAACAACTACTTGAACACATGGGCTGATGGGGATATTATTGGGATGTATGTCTTAATCAATGATACATGTAAAACCCAGTGGAATTGTGCGTCAGCTAAGTGGGGTTAGTGGGACTTGGGGGAGAGGGAAAGAATATGAAACATGTAACTAGGGGGAAATATTCAAAATAAAAAAACATAAAAAAATCTGAGTGACCATCATATCTATCTGGTACTGACCTTGCTGAAATCCAACATGTCCCTGATCATGGATCTACCCAGAAATATCTTTAAGAGAAAAGCACAATGATAATTATAATTTCTCTTAACTGAGCTGTCATCTCTAAGGATGGTGATAACAGTGATGATCATGTTGATGATAACAGCTAATGTTTATATAGCACTTACCAGCACTGTGCTAAACACTTTACAAATACCTCATTCATAACCCTGGAAAATAGGTGCTTTTATTTTCTTCATTCTTCTTGATGAGGAAACTGAGGCAATGAAGGCTAAATGACTTGTGTAAGGTCACACAGCTAGTAAGTATGTGAGAGATAAGATCTGAACTCAGGCATCCCTGACTCCAGGCCTGGTACTCTCTCCACCATGTCTTCAAGCTTCCCTTATACTGATCTTATCTGTATTTGAGGCCAGAGTGAGGATGATATCACCATAAATCTCTTCATTGCCATCAACTCTAGACCCTTGAACTAAAACAAAATGGAACCCAATTGTTTTCTTTAGTTAGTGCTTCATGAGTAGCTTCCCTCAAGACCTAAGGTAGAATGAACAAAAATATTAAGAATCTTGGATATCATCTACATTGCTCAAAGAAAGAAGACTTCAAGTGGAAGATCTGCTGATTATCTCCTGAAAGAGATATTAAAATGAAAATATCCCTGAAATATGATAGCCAAATTATAGAGTTCCCAGGTAAAGGAGGAAATATTTTAAGCATCCAAAAATAAATAATTCAAACATCATGGAGCCACAGTCAGGATGACACAAGATTCAGCAGATTCTAAATTAAAGGATCAGTCAGCCTGAAATATGGTATTCCAGAGAGCAAATGAACTAGGATATGACCAAGAATCACCTACCCATCAAAAGTAAGTATAATCTTTCATGTGAAAAATAACCATTCAAACAAATAGAGGGTTTTCAAGCATTCTTGATGAAAATATGAGAGCCTAATATAAAATTTGATTCTCAAAAGAAACATAAGAAGCTAAACAAACAAAAAATTGTAAGAGGCTCAATAGGTTTAAACTGTTTTACATCCCTACATGGGAAGGTGAGACTTGTAACTGCTAAGTACTTTAATATAATTAATTCAATTAGAAAGAATATACAGAGAGGGCATGAGTGTAAATTGAATATGATGGGACGATCTCTTTTAAAAATTAGATTAAGATGTGAAAAAGAGGTATGCACTTGGAGAAGGATTAATGGAGGGGTAGAAGTGTGTAAATTATTTCACATAAAAGAAATGGAAAAGAGCTCTTTCCATTGAAGGGTAAAATGGGAGAGGTGGGAAGAGGACCTTACTCTCATCAGAATTGACTCAAAGATGAAAAAAACATGTACAATCAGTTGGGTACAAAAATCTATATTATCCTTGTAAGAGGGAAAATTATGAGACTAGCCATAATTAATACTTTTATTAAATCAAAAGTAGTAGTGGAAAAAGGTGAAAAAATAGGAGAGAGATATATAAGTACTGTCCTTTCTGCTCCATTTAGTTTGCTATTCTGTGGCCATCCTTACAGCCCTCTAGCCATGCTCACAGGGAAATCCAGCCAGCAACAAACACATAAGAGAGGAGAGTGAAATCCACTCTTGCCTCAGTATATCAAGATTTTTCTCTACCCACTAATGCTCACACATCACATCTCAGGAGCCAATTGTGACTTTCTATTTTGCCTAGGCCAGCCAGGGGGTCAGTCCAGGGATCAGTGTAGGGGACATCGCTCTCTCCCCTATCTCTTGATCTCTTGATTCTATGGCTGCCTTTTTCCAGCTGCCATTCTGGCCTCATGGCCCAGTTTACTCAATTATTTCTTTCACACTATCCTTGCCTCACAGTCTAGTTCAGGCTCATGTCAGGAAGTTGATAGGAGATTATGTCATCTGCATGACCCTAGAAAGGGGTAAGGGTAACATTGGAGGCAAATGGAATAAGAGAAGGGGGTGAGACTGAAAGAAGGAAGGTCAAATTCCGGGATGTAGTGGTTAGAAGCAAAACACTTTTGAGGATGGACAGGGTGAATGAGAAAGAGTAGAATAAATGAGGAAAAATAAGAAAAATAAGATACACTGTGATCCTAATGATGACAAAAATTACAAAATGTTTCCCTAATAAAAGTCTCAATTCTCAGACACCTAGAGAAATGTCAAATATATTAGAATACTAGTTATTGCACAGTTGATAGTCAAAGGATATAAACAGGCAGTTTTCAGATGAAGTAATCAAAGCTACCTTTAGTGAAGTGAAAAATGATCTATATTACTATTAATTGGAGATATATACGATTAAAACAACGTAGAGGGTTAACTCACTCAATGGATAATAAAAATGAGGGTCGAAAAGCACAGGCTAGAACACAGGCTCAGTCCAATAAAAATTGTTAATATTTATATGGCACTAGACATTTTGCTTTGCAAACTGCTTTATATCTGTTAACTTATTTTGTAAAATGCAAATCAAATTCATTAGTGTAAGTATTAGGGAATCAAGGTTAGAGGACTGTTATTCTTAATAACAATCTGGCCATTTTAGTGAATTGAAATAGCAATATGAAGAGTAGCAAAAATGCTAACATTATGCTGGACTAAATTAGAAGATACATAGCTCTGAGGAATAGAAAGAGGACGGAATGATTTATTCTATTCATATAATACATTCAGTTTGGGAGTTTAAGGACAAGCTGAGAATTTTTCAGAGAAGGGCAACGAGGAAGATTATGGTCCGTATGCTCATATCTTATAAGGATTGTTTAAGAAAATCAGTCAGGGTTAAACTAGAGAAAAGAAATCTTGGGGCAGGAATTGTTGAGGGAAAGGGATATAGCAGTCTTTAAGTATTTATATTCATTTCAATATTCAGGTTGGGTAGAAATGGACCATTAAAAGGAATTAGACTTATTCTGCTGGGCGATGCAAGAATTTAGTAGACTAAACCCTTATTCTTTAGATGTTATAACAATCCTACCTTTTGATTATATTATGAACAAGGCCTGAGGCTTCTCTGTATAATAGGGATGCATGAGTACCCAGGAAGGACACCAGGATCCTTGTGCCACCCTAGCATCTTAAAGATACTTGCCTCTTGTCCCATGTGCTTTTTGACATCTTGCCAACAACCCTCTGGCTCAGACTGAGGTCAAATCTGGCCAATCAGACTGACCCTGAAAAGTTGCATTAATGGGAATATAAATTTATGATCCAAGGAAAGCCTCACTCTCTTTGGTATGGAAAGATCAATGAGATGACAGCTAGGTAAGCACAAACTGGGAAAAGCATTGACTAGGTAAGGAGGTTTGGGAAGGGAAAGTGCCATCCACATGTGACTGGCACCTTTTCTTTCTCGGATTCACTTTTTTATTATTTAATAAATAATTATAAATTAAGATAGTCTTAAGATACTTTTAGTCTTAAAAATGATAAAATGCAAAAACTACAATGAATTGGTATGTCATTAAGGAGAGTTTAGTCTTGATGATAGAAAAAAGTAATAATTAGTGCTCTCCAAGAATACAAGCAGATGTCAGATTAGTTGTTGTTTGGTGCATTATAGAGAGAACTGGGATTTTCTTATGGACAGGCTGAAAAAGATTGCCACTCCTGTCTCTTCTAGCTCAGAAATTTGATGATTCTATGAGATGTCACCAAACTAGAACTGATGAAAAGTCAATCAACTACAATAGCAACTGTTTTGCTCCTCCGCTTTATATCCCTTTCAAAAAAGGAAAGAAATAACATATTATCATGCTTAGAAGATATCAGAAGCATTTTTCAGGAGTAAAATTTGAAAAAAACAGACCATTTTCACAGCAGCCAAACTGAACAGCTTACAAGTGAAATTAATATTAGTTCATATCCACGACCTATTTTCTACATCTGATATTGAAAAGGTTACTTTCAACTAGCTCAGCCTTAGAGAAAATATTATTTTCAGATAACAACTCAGTAGATAAAACTTTATATTCTGCCATTATTCCTAACCCATTTTTGCAACTTCTCTTTTCATTTTTGATAAGGAAAGCTCATTTTCTCTAAGTCTTAGGAAAATTTTGTTTTTGACAATAGTTCTGCCTCTAAAAATCCTTTTCATCTTAGTAAGTAAGATAAAAAATAAGCAAAGAACAACTAATTTCAATTCTTGAATAGTCTCTTTTTTGGTTGAGCATTACTACTGGGAAAAATATTTACTGAATCTGTTGTTTGATCAATCAGAATTTATAACATGCTGATCCTCTTTTGCACTGACCATTGTTTCTGCTAAGTTATTTTCATTTTTTTGCATTTATCACTGAAAAATATTGTGGAGTTCAACTAAGGCTTTATTTTATGTCAAGTATTAAATTATATATTTCAGTTCATATGTGTACAAATACATATATTCACATACATATATAACATGAATTTATATAGACACATAGAGATAAAGAAAGAGAGACAAATGATAAAGGCAGATAATAGATAATTAAAAAATTATAAGATACCATTTTGTGGTGAAAAATAGCTCCATCTGCTCTCCCGGCATCCACCATGGCCTGGTGTTCTCTGACTACATCCTAAATGACTATCATCACTATAGACTCGGTCTCTTGCATCATCCTAAATGTCTCCAGCTCCCTAATGTTGTTGAAAGCTTGCAATGCCAGTATGGAAGGCAAAGCTAAGAGGGTATATCAATGGTGAACCAGGAAGTACATGGCTTCTTCTTTTCTGGTTTTGGTGCTGACTGGACTTCTCTGTGAACTTGGCTATGGGGTCTAAATGGTGGTCACAGAAACTAAATGAATCTAAATGAAGTAACAAGGAAAGAAATTTCTCTCCTTATTTTTTCCCTTATTCCTTTCTGATTTAATAAAATCATTTAATTTATGGTCAGTCTCATAATTTTCCCATTTACAACATGTTGCTGTGGAAAAAGTATTAGATTTGGAATCAAAGGACCTAATTTTGCAGCTCTGAAATTATTATCTACATAACCTTTGGTCATTCACTTAACCTTTATGATGAAGTTTACTTATCTATATAATATTTGTGAACTAGATGGCCTCGATGTATCATGTTCTAAATCTATGCGCTTAGATACTTACTATGCTACAATGACATATATGACAAGTGTAAGAAGCAAAATTAATATCCAATATTCTAAGTATTACATTTAATAAGATTTATTAATAATAATTAACATAAAAAGCTAGAGTAAAAATCTAGTTTTCCCAGCTATGCATGCAGAAAAAGAGAGAAAGAGGCAGAGTTACAATCAACTGTATACAAAACGTGACCATGCAAAGTGGTAGAGAGATTAAAAGAAATTCTGGGAAATACTAAAGGAATTCTAGGGAATGTAGTTCAAAGTACAAAATTTCCACTTACATACAAGTGATATAACATAAAACATTAGAGAGTTTATATGACCAAGAATTTATTAACTGATGTCCTTACTGCTAGTAAGACCCTATAAAGTCCTAACCAAAGAAGAAGGGAAGCCACATAGTGCTTTCTTTTATTTTTTCTTTTGTGAGTCAGTCATTCCACTAGTCTCCCTCCCACAATTCCACCTCCATCCATGGCCTCAGCTGAACTTGCTTTCTATCTTTCCAGCTATACACTGTGCTAGATAGCCCAGGAGGATATTGTCATGAAACCAAATCCTCAGGGATGATAATCCTACTTAAACTCATTTCTTCAATGATTCTTAAATTTCCCTTTCTGTCATATCTTCCCTTACTCAATGATTCAGAATCTCTATCTGTCAAACTACATTCTAAGTCTCTTATTCCATTCACTGACCCCTCAAAAGGTTCCTCTCCAATGGTGAAAATATTGCTTTCATTTTAAGTCTTTTCCATTCCCATTTCTCCCATCATTTTGTACTCCCTGAGAATTTAGCTCCCTCTTCTTTATACAGCTTATATTGCTGTCTTCTCCTGAACTCGTCACCTATTCATTCATTCCCCTAATTTGTTGAGATTCAGGAGTTAGAATGTCCTTTGTTCCCCATTACCACTCCACTATCACTCAGTAACCTTTCCTTTGAGGTTGACGCTTTCAATATTTGGCACATAATCAAGATTCTGATAGCTATTATGTACTTCCCTCAGTCTTCTTTGCAGGATCTTCAACCATGACATGCCCGTTAATACTGAACATCACCTGAGCCTCTGTCTTGGCCCCACTATATTATTTCACTTGGTGATCTCATCATGTCCCATGAACTTGGTTATGTAAGTAGATAGAGGAAAGTGATGAGCTTGAAATGGAATTATGTTAAACACTCAAACAAATTTATTTAAATAAAAACATCAAATTGTTCACATAAATTATTTAAAATGGATCTTTCCAAACTCCTTCTCTGAGACAGTTATTACCCTGATACCTAGATGAGAATATATATATATATACAGATATATATTTTTATGTGTGTATATTTAAATCTATATCTGTATCAATCTATATACATTCATAGATATAAATAAATTTATGCATGTTGAATATTAGTTTGAAAATATTGGCTAAAATATCAGAAAAGTGGCAACAACATAGTAAAATATTACATATTATTTCAGTTTGAATTTATGCCAGAAATGCACATTTGGTTTGATACAAGTACAAATATCCATGATGGGAAAATCCTAAAAACCTTTCCAACAAATCCAAAGGTAAATCAAGAATGTCTTTTGTGGGAGGGTTCCGGGTTAAGATGGCGGCAGAGTAAGAAGCAGCTCTTAACCTCTCCTGACCGAAACACACAAAACTCCTCAAGGGGACATAAAAACAAGTCCAGACGAACGGAGGAACCCCACAACAGGGCACAGC
>NC_058131.1:492947237-492966335 GCF_016433145.1 Gracilinanus agilis
AGTGTCTGAGGTCAGATTTGAACCTAGGACCTCCCGTCTCTAGGCCTGGCTCTCAGTCCACTGAGCTACCCAGCTGCCCCCAAATATATATATTTTTTGAAAGATAAGATAATGTTTTACTAATCAAGTCCTAAAGAGTCAGATAAAAAGTAACTAAAATAATGATTATGCCAAAATACTAGTAAATAAAATTAATCCACAGAAATAGTCAACCTTTTAATATATTACCAGTGAAACTGAGCAGGAAGAAATAGAAAAAGACATTCCACTCAAAATAAATGCAATTTGTAAAAAATATTTGGGAATCCAGCTAAGACAGACATAGAAATTATATGAATATAACTACAAAATATACTAAAAAGATATCAATAGACCTAATTAAATAAAGAGATTTTAAAATGCTCATTTTGAGTCTGTCCTGTGTTATGAATAAAAAAGTTTCTGGTCAGAGTTATAAGTTTTCATTAATAAAGTAAGAGAGAGAGAGAGAGAGAGAGAGAGAGAGAGAGAGAGAGAGAGAGAGAGAAGAGAGAGAGATTGATTTCTCTTAAAACCTGTTAAATAGACTCTTTATAATTTTTTTTTAGAAAAATTTGCCAGGCTTACATGATTCATTTTCTTTCTTTCCCCTGCGCCACCCCAATGCCCCACCTTAGCTGATGCACATTTCCACTGGTTTTAACATGTGTCATCTATCAAGACCTATTTCAATATTATTGATTGTTGCATTCTTGTGGTCGTTTCAGGTCTAGATACCCAATCATATCCACATCAACCCATGTGTTCAAGCAGTTATTTTTCTTCTTTGTTTCCACTCCATTAGTTCTTCCTCTGAATGTGGGTATCATTCTTTTCCATAGGTCCCTCAGAACTGTCCTGGGTCATTGCATTGCTGCTTTGTGTCCATTACATTCGATTTTACCACAGTGTATTCGTCTCTGTGTACAGTGTTCTTCTGGCTCTGCTCCTTTCACTCTGCATCAATTCCTGAAGATCTTTCCAGTTCACATGGAATTCCTCCACTTTATTATTCCTTTGAGCACAGTAGTATTTCATCACCAGCATATACCACTATTTGTTCAGCCATTTCCCAATTGATGGGCATACGCTCATTTTCCAGTTTTTTGCTACCACAAAAAGCTTGGCTATAAATATTTTTGTACACGTCTTTTTAGCTAAGATCTTTGGGATACAAACCCAGCAATGGTATGGCTGAATCAAAGGGCAGGAATTCTTTTAGCTTTCTTTAAACATAATTCCAAATTGCCATCCAGAATGGTTGGATCAGTTCACAACTCCACCAGCAATGCATTAATGTCCCAATTTTGCCACATCCCCTCCAACTTTCAATACTCTCCCCTTCTATCATTTTAGCCAGTCTGCTAGGTGTGAGGTGATACCCCAGTGTTGTTTTGATTTGAATTTCTCTAATTATTAGAGATGAAGAACAATTTCTCATGTGCTAATTGATACTTTTGATTTCTTTATGTGAAAATTGTCTATTCATGTCCCTTGCCTATTTATCAATTGTGTAATGGCTTGATTTTTTGTACAACTGATCTCCTTGTATATTTGAGTAATTAGACCTCTGTTAGAATTTTTTTTTACAAGTATTTTCCCAGTCTGTTGTTTCCCTTCTGATTTTGGTTGCATTGTTTTTGTTTGCACAAAACCTTTTTAAATAAATATAATCAAAATCATTTATTTTACATTTTGTAAGTTTTTTATAAGTCTCACTTACCTTTAAAATCTTTCCTTTCCCAGAGATCTGACAAGTATACTATTCTGTGTTCACTTAATTTACTTACAGTTTCCTTCTTTATATCCAAGTCATTCACCCAATCTGAATTTATCTTGGTGTAGGGTGTAAGATGTTGATCTAAACCTAATCTCTCCAATATTGTTTTTCAATTTTCCCAGCAGTTTTTCTCAAATAGTGGATTTTTGTCCCAAAAGTCGGGCTCTTTGGTTTTAACATGTACTGTCTTGCTGATGTCACTTACCCCAAGTCTATCCACTGACCCTACCTTCTGTCTCTTAGCCAGTACAATATTATTTGGTGACCGCTGCTTTATAGTATTGTTTAATATCTGGAACTGTTGGCCACCTTACTTCATGTTTTTTTTTCATTATTTCCCTTGATATTCTTGATCTTTTGTTTTTCAAAATCAACTTTGTTATACTTTTTTTTTGTAATAGAGTAAAAAAGTTTTTTGGTAGTATGATAGGTATGGCACTAAATAAATAAATTAATTTTGGTAGAATGGTCATTTTTATTAAGTTAGAATACACTCTTCTTTTGATTTGCTAAGGCCCTAAACCTACTGTAGCTGCCAATTTCACTTGCAGAAGTGAAAAAGAGCCTCCTTCCCAGGACCACATTTTTTAAATGCCTCCACGGATATAAGCAAGATATAAAATATGACATTACTCCGTAAACCCAACATTTGGACATAGTGCAGGTTGGACATATTTTCCTTCACACATCCAACAAAATAATTATGGCAATGGTGCTTTAATTAATTTTCATATTTTATTTGAAAAGAAAAAATCAAAAATTAATAAGTCCGTAAAAACATTGATATGGTGTTAGAAAAATTCAATAATTTTGTCTGGAAAGGATTTTTAAAATGTAGGAAAGAAAAAAAGTTATAATGTTGCAGATTTCAATCCATTTTACAAAGCAATAACTTGAAACAATAAGGTAATGATTTTTAAAAATAGAAGAAAAGCTCTCTTGGTTCCGGGTTAAGATGGCAACGGAATAAAAAGCAGCTGCTTGACCTCTCCTAACCCATGCATATTGGACTCCTCAAGAAGACATAAAAAAATCCAGACAAACGAAGGGACCCCACAAGAGGGCGCAGCATTGAAGGTACGTGGAATCAGGGCATTTCCATGTTATAAAGGGGTGAAACAGCTCTCACTAAAACGCGAACTGAGCAACAAGGATGCCCATTATGACCTATATTATTTAACATTTTACTAGAAATTCTAGCAGTAGCAATTAGAGAAGAAAAATAAATTGAAGATATCAAAACAGGCAATGAGGAGACTAAGATATCACTCTTTGCAGATGACATGATGGTCTACTTAAAAAATCCTAGAGAATCAACTAAGAAGCTTGTAGAAATAATCAACAACTTTAGCAAGTTGCAGGATACTAAATAAATGCACATAAATCATCAGCATTTCTATATATTTCCAACACATCACAGCAGCAAGAGGTAGAAAGAGAAACACCATTTAAAATCACTCTAGACAACTTAAAATACTTAGGAATCTGTGTACCAAAACAAACACAGGAATTATACAAAACAACTATAAAACACTTTCCAAACAATTAAAACTAGATCTAAACAATTGGAAAAACATTGATTACCCATGGGTAGGATGAGCTAATATAATAAAAATGACCATGCTACCCAAATTAATTAACTATTTAGCGCTATACCTATCAACTACCAAAAAGCTTTTTTACTGAATTAGAAATAAACTATAGCAAAGTTTATTTGGAACAACAAAAGATCAAGAATATCAAGAGAAATAATGAAAAAAAATGTGAAGGAAGGTGGCCTAGCAGTACCAGATATTAAACAGCAGCCATCAAAATGGTATGGTACTGGCTAAGAGACAGAAGGGAGGATCAGGGGGAAGACTTGCAGTAAGTGACATCAGCAAGACAATGTATGATAAACCCAAAGAGTCCAACTTTTGGGACAAGAATCCACTGTTGGAGAAAAACTGCTAGGAAATTTGGAAAACAATATGGGAGAGATTAGGTTTAGATGAACATCTCACACCCTACACTAGGGGTTGGCAATGTATGGCTCTGGAGCCATATCTGGATCTACCTCTGGACCAGGCAGTCCTCGCAGAGCCGCAGGATGTGCTCCAGGGGGCCCTTCAGCCCCCACCCCACATTCCAGCACCTTCTGCTTCAGCCCTCCTCCTTCCATAGGTGTTTATGTCTCTCATCTTCAAAAAGGTTGCTGACCTTTGCCCTATACCAAGGTAAATTCAGAATGGGTAAATGTCTTGAATATAAAGAGGGAAACTATAAGTAAGTTAAGTGAACACAGAATAGTATACTTGTCAGATCTCTGGTAAAGGAAAGACTTTTAAAGCCAAGCAAGAGTTAGAGAAAATTACAAAATGTAAAATAAATGATTTTGGTTATATAAAACTAAAAAGCTTTAAAACAATGCAGCCAAAATCAGAAAGGGAAACAACAAATTGGGAAAATATCTTTATAACTAAAAACTCTAACAGGGTTCTAATTACTCAAATATAGAAGGAGTTAAATCAGTTGTATAAAAAATCAAGCCATTCCTCAGTTGATATGGGCAAGGGACATGAATAAGCAATTTTCAGATAAAGAAATTAAAACTATAAATAAGCACATGAGAAAGTGTTATAAATCTCTAATAATTAGAGATGTGCAAATCAAAACAACTCTAAGATATCACCTCACACCTAGTAGATTGGCTAAAATGAAAGAAGGGGAGAGTAATGAATGTTGGAGTGGATGTGGGAAAATTGTGACATTAATGCATTGTTGGTGGAGTTGTGAACTGATCCTACCATTCTGGAAGGCAATTTGGAACTATGCTCAAAGGGCTATAAAAAAAAATGCCTGCCCTTTGATCCAGCCATACCATTGTTGGGTTTGTACCCTAAAGAGACCATGGATAAACAGACTTGTACTAAAATATTTATAGCTGTGCTTTTTGTGGTGGCAAAACCAGGAAAATGAGGTTATGCCCTTTAATTGGGGAATGTCTGAACAAATTGAGGTAAATGTTGGTGATAGAATACTATTGTGCTCAGTGGAATAATAAACTGGAGGAATTCCACGTAAACTGGAAAGACCTCCAGGAATTGATGCAGAGTGAAAGGAACAGAGCCAGAAGAACACTGTACACAGAGACTGATACACTGTGGTAAAATAGAATGTAATGGGCTTTTGTACTAGTACCAATGCAATGTCCCAGGACAATTCTGAGGGACGTATGGTAAAGAAAGCTTCCCACATTCAGAGGAAGAACTGCAGGAGTGAAAACACAGAAGAAAAGCAACTGCTTGAACACATGGTTTGAGGCAGACATGTTTGGAGATGTAGACTTGAAACTACCACACCAATGCAACTATCAACAATTTGGAAATAGGTCTTGATGAATGACACATACATGTCAAAACCAGCAGAAATGTGCATCAGCTATGTGGGGGGAGGTTGGGAGCTGATGGGGAAAGTAAGAGTATGAGTCATGTAACCATATTAACTTTTCTAAAAAATTAAATGTTATTAAATGTTAAAAAAAACAAACAATAAAAGGCTCTCTTATTTTAGGAAGAATAATAAAAAATAAAAATAGAAGAAAAAATATAGCAGATTGATCCAGAATCTAAAGAGCATGGTAGCCTAGTGTTCAAAAAAGCAAAGGACATTAATTATTGGAAACAGTACTTACTGTTTCTCTGAGTCTGATAGAATATCTAAAAATTAAACTGGCAGAAATATTATTTTGACAAAAATTTCACATGACAACATGCTCCCAAATTAAATATGAAATAGATGTTGGTAGTCATATTTTAGAAAAATTAGAGTATCAGTTACGTCATAAATTTCAAAATTATTTATACCAGAATAATTTGGGAAAAATGAAAAAAAGTGTCACAGGAGAGAAATGGACAAATTTAGTTATACGTCATTTTAAAAGTTGTGGAAAAATCAAGTCATTGAAGTTAAATTAGAAAGGAAAAACTTTATCTGGGAAAAATCTTGATGGTAAATTTCCAATATTTGAGTTATTGACTTGATAAAATGCATAAGAACAGGATAAAATCCCTAATAGATAAATCACCAATATATGAATTAAATTATAAAAAAAAGCTTTCAATAATTTTGTACCCTTAGATAAAGGTCTAGGAAAGTAATTTATCTTTTTGCTATTTATTTCTTTTCACTATGATGTAATGAAGATTATATTCATCCCAGTGAAATGGTGGACATTTTTGCTATTGCTGTATTTTGTTTTTCAATCCATTCATTCATTTGAAACTGCAGGAATACTAACCTTCTATAATACTCAAGTTTCTAAGTTAATTCAAATTAATTCTGAAGATATCCGACTAGATATATAGAAAGGTAGGCTATATTACATACTATCTAGCATATATCTATAGGGTATAGATACTATATAGTATCTAGTATATGCCTATCAATATCCATATATCCATATAATATTTCTACTTTCTCATGCTTTATACATGATTCTTTTCTTTAGCTGCATTTTAATTCACTAAGCCAATTTTATGTTCTGAAGTAATTGGACAGAGAAGAATCAGTCAAATATTTTTTGGTGACAGTATGCAGTGGACTAGTGGAAATATTGGTTTGCATTTTGAAGCATCTTGAGTACAGCTGTGAACAATTGTATTCATGCCAAATAGTCTGCCATGTTATCATGAGATGGGTTTTATTAGCTAGCATATATTTAATACCATCCATCTTGAAATGTGCAGCAGAACCACATGGAGGTCTTTCAAGGGCTTAACTCAAGGTGCTTATCCTTATCCTTTATGAATCATGACTATTTGAAAACAAAATTCATAGAATTTATAAAAGTTTGTAGCAGAATAACAAAAGTAGTCAATAGGGAAACTGTTCAGAGTATTCCCACCTCCTAAATTGAAAGGGACCTTTAATTTTCAGTTCTTTGCCACCACAAAATGACTATTTATGCAAGACCCAGTAGTGGTATTATAGTATCAAAGTGTATGCATTGTTGGGGCACAATTTCAAATTGCCCTCTAGAATGGATGGATTAATACATAACTATAGCCAGAAATGGATTATTGTCTCAATTTTGCCACAGGCTTTCCAACATTAATCATTATCCTTTACTGTTACACTGGCCAATCTGATAGATATGAAGTGGTGCCTCAGAGTTGTTTGTTTTTGTTTTTTTTTTAAACCCTTGTACTTCGGTTTATTGTCTCATAGGTGGAAGATTGGTAAGGGTGAGCAATTGAGGTCAAGTGACTTGCCCAGGGTCACACAGCTGGGAAGTGGCTGAGGCCGAGTTTGAACCTAGGACCTCCTGTCTCTAGGCCTGACTCTCACTCCACTGAGCTACCCAGCTGCCCCCTCAGAGTTGTTTTAATTTGAATTCCTCTAATCAAAAGGGATTTAAATATTTTTATATGATTATTACCATCTTTGTTTTCTTTATCTGAAAAATGCTTATTCATATCATTTGACCTTTTTCCAATTGGGGAATGACTTGCATTCCTATAAATTTGAATCAGATTTTTGTATGTTTGATAAATGATACTTATTTATTTATCTTAGAAAGTTTTTTTAAAGAATTTTTCCAGTTTTTTCCCCTTCTAATCCTAGTTATATTGGTTTTGTTTGTATAAAACCTTTTTAATTTAACATAAAATTATTTATTTTATATCTTGTAATGTGCTCCATTTCTTGTTTGGTTATAAATTCTTCCCTTCTCCATAGATATGAAAGGTAAATTATTCTATGTTCCCCTGATTTACTTAAAATATCACCCCTTATGTTGAAATTATATATGCATTTTAACCTTATCTTGGTATAGGGTGTAAGATATTGATCTATTCCTAATTTTTGCCATATTGTCCATTTTCCCAGTATTTTTAATCAAATAGTGAGTTCTTATCCCAAGAGTTGGGATCTTTGGGTTCATCAAATATTAAATTGCTCAGGACATGTACCTCTAATCTATTCCACTGATCTATAATTCTGTTTCTTAGCCAGTGCCAGATTGTTTCGATAATAACTGCTTTATAGTACAGTTTAGGATCTGGTACTGCAAGGCTGCCATCCATCACATTTTTTTTTTAGTTCCCTTGATATTCTTGATTTTTGATCTTCCAAATGAATTATGTTATTATTTTTCTAGTTCTATAAAATAGTTTTCTTTATAAATTGATTGGTAACCCATGTGTTTAAGCAGTTGTTTTTCTTCTGTGTTTCCATTCCTATAGTTCTTCCTCTGAAAGTGGGTTGCGTTCTTTTCCATAAATCCCTCAGAATTGTTCTGCGTCATTGCATTCCTGCTAATACAGGAGTCCATTACATTCGATTTTACCACAGTATATCAGTCTCTGTGTATGATGTTCTCCTGGTTCTGCTCCTTTCACTCTGCATCAATTCCTGAAGGTCATTCCAGTTCACATGGAATTCCTCCAATTCCTTTGAGCACAATAGTATTCCATCACCAATATATACCACAATTTGTTCAGCCATTCCACAATTGATGGCATACCCTCTTTTTCCAGTTTTTTGCCACCACTAAGAACACGGCTATAAATATTTTTGTACATATCATTTTCCTTTACATAACTTTGGGGTACAAACCCAGCAATGGTATGGCTGGATCAAAGGGCAGGCAATCTTTTAGCTCTCTTTCGGCATAGTTCCAAATTGTCATGGTTGGATCAATTTACAACTCCACCAGCAATGCATTAATATCCCAATTTTGCCACATACCCTCCAACATTCATTACTAACCTCTGCTGTCATTTTAGCCAATCTGCTAGGTCTGAGGTGATACCTCAGATTTATTTTGATTTTCATTTCTCTAATTATTAGAGATTTAGAACACTTTCTCATGTGCTTATTGAAAGTTTTGATTTCTTTATCTAAAAATTGCCTATGCATATCCCTTGCCCATTTATTCATAGGGGAATGGCTTGGTCCTTTGTACAATTGATTTAGATCCTTTATATTTGGGTAATTAGACCTTTGTCAGAAGTTTTTGTTATAAAGACTTTTTCCCAGTTTGTTGTTTCCCTTCTGATTTTGGTTGCATTGTTTTTGTTTGTACAACAACTTTTTAATTCAATGTAGTCAAAATCATTTATTTTACATTTTGTAAATTTTTTTCTAACTCTTGCTTGATTTTAAAAATCTTTCCTTTCCCAGAGATTTCTCAAGTATACTATTTTGTGTTCATCTAATTTTCTTATACTTTCCTTCTTTATATTCAAGTCATTCAACAATTTAGAATTTATGTTGGTGTAGTGTGTGAGATGTTGGTCTAAACTTAATCTGTCCCATATTATTTTCCAAATTTCCCAGCAGTTTTTGTCAAATAGTGGATTCATGTCCCAAAAGTTGGGCTCTTTGGGTTTATCATACACTGTCTTGCTTATGTCATTTATCCCCAGTCTATTCCATTGATCCTCCTCTCTATCTCTTAGCCAGTACTATATTGTTTTGATGACCACTGCTTTATAGTATAGTTTAATACCTGGTACTGCTAGACCTCCTTCCTTCACATTTTTTTTTCATTCTTTCCCTTGATATTCTTGCTCTTTTTTTTCCAAATGAACTTTGTTAAATTTTTTTTTCTAATTCAGGAAAAATTTTCGTGGTAGTTTGATAGGTATGGCACTAAATAAGTGGATTAATTTGGCTAGAATGTTCATTTTTATTATGTTAGCTCATCCTACCCATGAGCAATCAATGTTTTCCCAATTGTTTAGATCTAGTTTTAATTGTTTAGAATGTGTTTTTTAGTTGAGTTTTTATAATTCCTGTATTTGTTTTGGTAGATAGATTCCTAAGTATTTTACATTGTCTAGGGTAATTTTAAATTGTGTTTCTCTTTCTAACTCTTGCTACTGAAATGTTTTGGAAATATATAGAAATGCTGATGATTTATTTATGGTTTTTTTTGTATCCTGCAACATTGCTAAATTTGTTGATCATTTCTACTAGCTTTTTAGTTGATTCTCTAGGATTTTTTAAGTAGATCATCACATCATCTGCAAAGAGTGATAGCTTAGCCTCTTCTTTGCGTTTTTTTAATACCTGCAGTTGCTTTTTCTTCTCTAATTGCTAGTGCTAGTGTTTCTAGTACAATGCTAAATAATAGAGGTGATAATGGGCATTCTTGTTTCATGCCTGATCTTATTGGTAAGGATTCTAATTTATCCCCATTGCAGATGATATTTGTTGATGCTTTTAGATATATACTGTTTATTATTTTTAGGAAAGGACTTTCTATTCCTATACTTTCTAGTGTTTTCAATAGAAATAGGTATTGTATTTTGTCATAGGTTTTTTGTTTGTTAGCTTGTTGATATGGTCAGTTATGAGGATGGTGTTTCTAATGTTGAACCATCCTTGCATTCCTGGCATACATCCTACCTGATCATGATGGATAACTCTCGTCATCATTTGCTGACATCTTTTTGCCACTATTCTATTTAAGATTTTTGCATCTATTTTTGTTAGGGAGATTGGACTTTAGTTTTCTTTCTCTCTTTTTGGTCTCCCTGGCTTTGGGATCAGTAATATATTAGTGTCATCAAAGGAATCTGGTAGTACTCCTTCTTTGCTTATTATGTCAAATAATTTGTATACTATTGGGATTAGTTGTTCTTTGAATGTTTTATAGAATTCACTTATGAATCTATTGGCCCATGGGGATTTTTTACTTAGGGAGTTCTTTGATGGCTTGATCAATTTGTTTTTCTGATATAAGATTATTTAAGTATTCTATTTCTTCTGCTGTTAATCTAGGCAATTTATATTTTTGTAAATATTCATCGATGTCTCCTGGATTGCTATATTTATTGCCATAATATTGGCAAAATAGTTTTTAATGATTGCCTTAATTTCCTCTTCATTAGAGGTGAGATTTCTCTTTTCCTCTTTGATACTGTTAATTACATTTCCTTCTTTCCTTTTTTTTATTAGGTTTACCAGTACTTTGTCTATTTTATCTGTTTTTTTTCAAAATACCAGCTTCTAGTCTTATTTATTAGTTTGATAGTTCTTCTACTTTTGATTTTATTAATTGTTCCTTTGATTTTTAGTATTTCTAATTTAGTTTTCATCTGGGGAGTTTTAATTTGTTCTCTTTCTAGTTTTTTAAGTTGCATGCCCAATTTATTAACATCTTCCCTCCCTAATTTGTTAATATATCCACTCAGTGATATAAATTTCCCCTTAGAACTGCTTTGGCTGCAAACCATAGGTTTTGGTAAGAAGCCTCTTCATTGTCATTGTCTTCAATGAAATTATAAATTTTTTTTCTATAATTTGTTCTTTAATTTATTTTGGGGAATTATATTATTTAATTTCCAATTAGTTTTTGGTTTGCCTCTCCATGTATCATTGCTAAGAATGATTTTTATTGCATTATGATCTGGTAAGGTTGCATGTATTATTTCTGCTTTTTTCCATTTGTTTGCCATGTTTCTATGCCCTGGTACATGGCCAGTCTTTGTGAATGTACAATGTGCAGCTGAAAAGAAGGTGTATTCCTTTTTGTCCCTATTCATTTTTCTCCATATATCTATTAACTCTATTTTTTCAAGGATTTCTTTCACCTCTCATCTCTTTCTTATTTATTTTTTTGTTTGATTTATCTAAATCTGATAGGGGAAGGTTGAAGTCATCCACTATTATAGTGTTGCTATCTATTTCATCCTTGAGCTCCGCTAGCTTCTCCTTTAGAAATCTCAATACTATACGATTTGGAGCATACATGTTGAGTACTGCTATTTCTTTATTGTCTATACTGCCTTTTATCAGGATGTAATTACCTTCTTTATCAATTTTAACCAGATCTATTTTTACTTTGGCTCTGTTAGAAATCATGATTGCAACTCCTGCTTTCTTTTTCTCAATTTAAGCCCAATAGATTTTTCTCCAGTCTTTTAATTTTTATTCTATATATATCTGCCTGTCTCATGTGTGGTTCATGGAGACAACATATGGTAGGATTTTGGTTTCTAATCCACTCTGCTACTTGCTTCCATTTTATGGGCAAATTCATCCCATTCACATTCAGAAGTATAATTATCAATTGTGTATTCCCAGACATTTTGATTCTCTCTCCTTGTCCTGCCATTCTTTAACTATTTCCTTTTATACCAGTGTTTTGTTTTTAATCAGTTCTCCTGATCCCCTCCCTTATTGTACTTCCCTTTCTCCCCTCTCACTTTGTATTCCCCTCTTATTCTTCTTTAGGATCTTTTTAAGTTACCCCCAATTCCACCCCTGCCTTCTCCCTCTCCAGTGTTGCTTCCCTCCCCACCAGTACTTTTGGTACCCTTCTATTTCTCTCTAGGGCATGAATCAATTCTCCGCCCCAATGGGTCTAGTTATTCTTCCCTCTTTAAGTTAATTTCAATGCACTTAATCATTAAGCATTTCTTCTCTCCAACTTCTTTATCCTTCCACTGTATTGGTCTTCTCCCCTGTTCACCCCACATGCTTCTTTATGGGCTATAAATTTACTCCATTTTTTTCTGTTTTCCCATTTTTCTTAAGATTATCTCTGTTTTTTCCCCTCTAGTTTTGTTTTTATTTATACATATATATATATATGTATATGTATGTATATGTAAATACACATATAAATCTTGACATTTCATCCTATACAATTTGTCACTTTTCCCTCTAAGTAAACTTCTTCTAGTTATCCTGTTGATAATAACAGTTTTTTAATATTTACCAATATCTTCTTTTCTTCTAGGGATACAAATCAATTGAACTTATTGCATCCCTTAAAGAATAGATTTTTTTCTTTTCCCTCCTATTATCTTAATTACCTTATGTTGATTCTCTTGAGTTTTGTCTTTAGGCAGCAAACTCTCTGTTTAAGTCTGTTTTTCTTCACGTATGCTTGAAAGTCTCAAATTTTATTCAATGACCATACTTTCCTCTGTAAAAATATAGTCAGTTTTGCTGGATAGTTGATTCTTATTTGTAGACCCAGCTCTCTTGCTTTCCAGAAAATTGTATTCCATGCCTTCCAGTCCTTCTATGCAGATGCAGTCAGATCCTCTGTTATCCTAACTGTGGTTCCCTGGTATCTGAATTACTTTTTCTTAGCAGCTTATAATATTTTTACCTTGGTCTGATAGTTTTTGAATTTGGTCATAATATTCCTGGAAGTTTTCAGTTGTGGATTAAATGTAGGAAGTGATCTGTGGATTCTTTCAATTTCTACTTTTCTCTCTTGTTCAAGAATGTCAGGGCAGTTTTCTTATATAATTTCCTGTAGGATTATTTCCAAATTTTTTTCTTTTGTCATGATGTTCTAGTAAACCAATAATTCTTAAATTGTCATTTTTTATCATCCTTTTCCTTCTGGCCTGATTTTCTTTCAAGATCATCTTTTGACTTTGTTTTCAGACTCATCTATTTCAGCTTTTAGGACTTTGCTTTCTTGTTTTAGTTTATGTACATCCCTTTTCAAATCCTTTTCAGCCTCTCTTGATTTCTTTCTGAGTTCCTGAAGTTCTTGAGTTAATTGAATTTTGAGATCTTCCAAAGCCTATGTCCAATTCACCGATGCTTCCTCCTCTTTTTCTATTTCATTTCTCTCATTTTGCTTCCTGGAAAGAAGTTGTCAATTGTAATTTCTCTTTTTCTCTTGTTTTGCTCATATTTTTTCCTTTTCTGTTCTGCTAATTTAATCAGATGAATTTAACGAACTTTGATGAAAGATCTTCCCTTTTGTTGGCAATGGACATTTGTAGTTATGATCTCTGCAGTCTATGGGGAAGGGGTGTTGGAGTTTCACTACCTTTTGAAGATTTCTTCTCTGTCCAATTGATGGGATTACGCCTGGATTAGTCTGTATTGCTTAATGTGCCCTAAGGCTAAAACCTTGAGAGAAGGAAAAAAAAGAAGTAGGGGGAAAAGATGGAGTGTTTTCACTGAGCTGTCTAGCAGTAGGGTATCCCTGCTCTGTCCTGCTGTTAGACCTGGTTTTCTTTCCTCTCAAAGTATTTTGTTCTCTATCTTGCTGTGGTATGACTGTAGGTCTGAAGTTTGGCTCCATCTAAGCCTCCATCTTCTGAGAATTTTTGCTGTGTTTCTCTGGCTTTCTCCTCTAGCCACCTCCCTGGTGCCTGTGTTCAACTCCCCAAGTCCAGTGCCAGCAAGGTCCTCTCTCCAGACCTGTCCCCCCACTAGCCCAGAGATTTCAGGGCCTACTGGAGGTTCCTCACAGCCCGTGGGAGAGGGGTCTTGTGTTTTCCCTTCTGTACCCTCAGAACCAACAGTTCAAGAATTCAAGCCATTTTCTTGGCATACCTCTTGAGCTATCCAGCAGTAAGATCCCCCTGCTCTGTCCTGTTGTTAGATTTGGTCCTCTTTCTTCTCGAAGCACTTTGTTTTCCATCTTTGTGTGGAAAGGGTGAGGAGGTTTTAAGATTTGCTCCATCTAAGTCACCATCTTCCCAGAATTCCCTCTCTTTCTAATTCTTGCTGCTGAACTTTGTTGGAAATATACAGAAATGCCGATGATTTGCTTTATTTTGTATGTTTCAACTTTGCTAAAATTATTAATTATTTCAACCTGTTTTTAGTTGGTTTTCTATGAATCTCTGAGTATACCAATATACTATCCACAAAGAGTGATAGTTAAGTTAACTCATGGCCTACTTTTACTCCTTCAATTTCTTTTTCTTCTTTAATCACTAAAACTAATATTTCTATCTAGTACAATATTAAATAATAGTAGTGATAATGGGAATCCTTGTTTTACCCCTGACCTTACTGGGAAAGCTTTTAACTTACCCCCATTGCATATGATACTTGATGATTTTAGAAAGATATTACTTATTATTTTAAGGAAAGGCCCTTTTATTCCTATGCTTTCTAGTGTTTTAATAGGAAGGGTATTGTATTTTGTTGAAGGTTTTTTTCTGCACTTATTGAGATAATCATGTGATTTCTGTCAGTTTGGTTTTTTATTTGGACAATTATGCTGATAGTTTTCTAATATTAAACCACCTTTCCATTCCTGGTATAAATCCCACTTGGTCATCATGAAAAATCATTGTGAGTTACTGTTGTAACCTCTTTGCTAATATTTTATTTAAGATTTTTACATCAAGTTCATTAAGGAAATTGGCCTGTAATTTTCTTTCTCTGTTTTTGGACTTCCTGGCTTAGGTATCAGCATCATATTTGTGTCCTAAAAAGAACATGGAAGGATTCCTATTTTTCTTATTGTGCCAACTATTTTATATGGTATTGGGATTAATTGTTCTTTAAATGTTTGAGAGAATTCACTTGTGAATTCATCTGGACCTGGGAATTTTTTCTTAAGGATTTCACTGATGATTTGTTCAATTTATGTTCCTGAGAAGGGATTATTTAAGTATCCTCTCTCCTCTTATGCTAAATTGGGTGATTTATATTTTTTTAATATTCATCCATTTCACCTAGATTTTGGATTTACTGTAATATGACTTGAAGGACCTGATTTTAAATACTACCTCTCATAGTTTCTGGGTGTATGAATATGTGCAAGTCACTTAACATCCAAGTGGCTCAAGCAAACGATTGAGGCTCTAAGATTTTGATCAACATTGTTAAAAAAGTTCAATATAAAAACTTACTAAAAGGATTGAAATCATAGCTTCTGTCTACTGAGACATAATTAGAACCACATAATTTTCATTTAAGATAATTTTATTGACATAAAAAGGAGGGAGAAAAAGTAACTTTGCATAAGTAATAGCTTTAAGGGTTTATATAAATTCTCATAATCATTCATAATCATAAATATGTGGATTCTTATGTAAGAAACTCATTCTAAGTTTAGGGTTGTTTTTTTAATCTTTTACTTGAATTGTTTTTGAAGTCATAGAAATAATGGTTCTCTCTATATACATGGCATACCTTCAAGTCCACACAGAGTTATTCTACATAAATTATGAAAGAAATTAAGATTTCTATGTTTAGCCTTGGCTAAATCGTAAGTAATCCATTATCAGGTTCATATTTGCAGTGATGAAGAATTAAATAGCTTTAGCTGATAGTGACCAGAAACAGAAAATATTTATTTTCAACCTCTTCTATGCCTTCCACAAGTCAAGAATAGTTTAAATTGGGAACACGAGAATGGAGGAGAGAGAAAATTCTTTTTCAGCATACTAAGGAAATAAATATACCTCAAGTCATCAAGAATTTATGAAATTCCTACTATGTGCCATATACAGTATGTTAAGTTCTGGGAATAAAAATATAAATTAAAAGAAAGAAAATCCTTGCCTTCCAATGGAAGAAGACAACATATAAAAGGAAACTGAAAAACAGGATCAGAGAGAGAGAAAATAAGTCTATGGAGTCTGAAGTTGAATCCAAAGATGATTGAAGGAATGAAAGTATGAACATAACTGGCTTGGATGCTCCCATATATAATAGTTCTTTATTTGTTTATTACCTGATTACCTAAAATGAAGGCATTCTTGATTTTCTGCATTCTTTACCATGTAGGTGAAAGTACCCTCTTTTGATGAGCTTAATAGTCATTACAGATTGTATCTTTAAATACTACCAGACTGAGACAAATCTTCTTTCCTAAATACTCTTTCCTGTGTTATTGTTCCCTATTCATAAAGAAAAAAATTTCCCATGTAATTCATTTACAAAACTGAGTAAGGAAAAATACTATTCCCTCTGTTTTACCACAGTTCTAAGAAATCAGTTTTCATCAGAGTAATGACCACGATCATATATAAAGCCATGGAAATCTTTCTTTGTCATTAACTAGACATTTTTAGAAGGAATTTAATACAATTTGTGGGATCCATATTGCTGAGAGGTTTCAAGCTGCAGCACAAAATTCCATAGTGTCTCCCAGAACTCTAAGAGAGGGGGCAGTTAGAGGCAGTTGGAATCCTGGTATAAAAAACAAAACAAGTCACTGGGCTTGCAGGGTCCTGGGTCCTGGTCCTGATCCTGGTGCTGACTCTCTTGGTTCTTGGATCTGAGCAGAGGGACAATCTGTGTGGCTCTGTGCTGAGCCATTCAGTCTCTGACAGCCAAAGCTGTTCTACTTTTGTTAGACCTTCAAGCAATACCACAGTCTACCTTATTTAGCTATCTAGGTTCAGAAAGAAGAATATTTAGAGGCTTAGAGAGGAGATCAATCATTCAAGATACATTTCCACTTTTGGGGGGAGGGGCTGCTCATTTGAAATAGCTATATTAGGTAGCTTTCTTCTTACCTATCAATTCTAAGCCATTTTCCCTTTCCCATTTCATGATATCATCAAACCCTTATCATCTAGGAAGAGTGCCTGGATACAGATAATTTGGGGAAATACTCACATTCTCCAAAAACCAAAATTTCTCTTATTAGTGGCCCTGAAGTTAATTCTAACCTCTGAGCCCATGAGCTTCTAAGACATCAAACTTCACACCAATTCTATCCTGTGGGGAAATAATACAGAGAAAGGTATCATCATAAGGAGTTTAGCTTTTCCCCACTTACTATCTTGGCCCAGAAGTTACCAAGGTAGATTATCCACCATTATCAAGCTGTTAACTGACTTCCAACTGCTTAGAGGGAGGGGGGAGGTGAAGGAGTACTCATCAGGTTCCTGCCTTTCCATTCCAGTCAAGCCTGCTTGTATCTCTCCAAAGACCTGGGATTAGGGAGACTTGATTGTCACTGACCCCCTGTCATTTTACAGTTTCCTTGATCCTACAATCTATAAACCTAAAATTACTTAAGGTGAAAGCAACACATTTATCAAGCTTTAAACATTTATTGAGCACCTGCTGTGTATTATGTACTTTGCTATCTGCCTGGGATAGAAAAAGAGGTAAGAGAATCTCCGTCCACTCTGAGCTTACATTCTAATGGGGGAGATAATATGAAAATCAATATAATTAAGGCAAATTAAATAAGAAGCAATTAAAATAGGGAAGGCAATGGAATCAAATGTATTAATTAAAGATGTTAAGTAAAGCTTCCTATAGAAGGTGAAGTTTTAGTATAAATATAAATGAAACTAGAGGAGTCAGTAGTTGAAAAGGAGAGGGATAAATTCCAGGAAAGGAAGACTGTCCAAAAAAAACCCTAAAGCTGTGACATGGAGTGTTTTATTAATGGAATAAACAGTAGGTCAGTATCACTAGATTGAAGAATAAATTTTGGAGTAAGATGTAAAAAAACTGGAAAGGTAAGAAGGGAGCAGGTTTTTCATACTGGAAATTAGGAGAAGTCAATTTTATCTTTCTGGTTTGTTGATAAAAAGAGAAACAAGGATGGAGGGAGTATTTTGGAAAAGGAATGAAACATATGGATTCAAAGGTCATATGCATAATATAAATTAGAGCAGATACACAACTTTCTTCTTGGCAAATGAGGAAAAGATATACTGTTTTTATTAAGTTAATTAACAAAAAACAATCACAACTTCCATAGTGTGAGTTGTGTCCCCTCCCCTTAATTATATTAGTTAGTTAATGACAGCATCACCAGAATCTCTTTGAAATTTTTAGTTATGCAAAAGCAGAGTTTATACTCAATATTTAATCATCATCTCTCATATTTACATGTGAGTACTGAATGAAAGCATATAGCTTTTTTACCATTTTACATTATAAAAATTCCTGTATAGCTTTGGCATATTAGTATGCAACAAGAATGGGTAAAGTTTACTTCACTCCCAAGATAAAAAGATGTGTGGTCTTGAATTGGACCCTGTGGATTAAAAAAATTGTAAAATGTTTTAACCCTCCTGCCATGTCTGGGTGTTGATATAAACACATAAATGTTTATGTACATAAATATACATAGTCACACACATATGGTTCTATGTATATCCACATACACGTGCATACATGTATATGCATATTGTATTATGTATATTTCAGGTATATAACTGCATATATATATTTATCTTCTATACATATACATATTTTATAGTTTCATGATCATTCTCTTTAGATAGATTACATGGTATATTTGAAAATATAATGAATTTGGTTTTAGAAGGCCTGATTTAAAATCCTGGTTTCATCACTTACTAGATCTTAAACAAGTATATATCCCCTGTGAAGCTCAGTTTCTTCAAGTGTGAAATGAGGATAAAAACATTAGCCCAAACTATTTCAATTCCATGTAGTGAAAATCAGGTAAGGTAATTTGTATAGTAAAATAATGATACTATGTGAAGTGGAAATTTAAGGGAACCTTGAAAATTTCAAGGTTTACCCTCTTTAGTCACTATTCAATAAACTGTGAAGTTATTTCAAATGAAATGAGAGAGAGAGAGAGAGAGAGAGAGAGA
>NC_058131.1:492967142-492977240 GCF_016433145.1 Gracilinanus agilis
CAACTGCTTGAACGCATGGGTCGGGGTGGACATGATTGGGGATGTGGACTTGAAACTACCACACCAATGCAACCACCAACAATTTGGAAATAGGTCTTGATCAAGGACACATGACAAAACCAGTGGAAATATGTGTGGGCCATGGGTGGGGGGAGTGCGGGGGGTGAAGGGGAAAGTAGGAGCATGAATCATGTAACCATGTTAAAATGATTATTTATAAATGTTTAGATTTTAAAAAAATAAAATAAAATAAACCTAGACAATACAAAATACTTGGGAATCTATCTACCAAAACAAACAGAGCAATTATAGGAAAAAAAAACTACAAAACACTTTCCAAACAAATAAAACTGCATCTAGGGGGCAGCTGGGTACCTCTGTGGATTGAGAGCCAGGGCTAGATACAGGAGGTCCTAGGTTCAAATATGGCCTCAGACACTTCCCAGCTGTGTGACCCTGGGCAAGTCACTTGACCCCCATTGCCTACCTTTACCACTCTTCCACCTATAAGTCAATACACAGAAGTTAAGGGTTAAAAAAAACTGTATTTAAACAATTGGAAAACAAGTGATTGCTCATGGGTAGGACGAGGTAACACAATAAAAATTACCATTCTTCCCAAATTAATTTACCTATTTAGAGCCATACCTATCATACTACCAAAAACGTCTTTACTGAATTAGAAAAAACTATAACAGATTTCATTTGGAATAACAAAACGTCAAGAATATCAAGGGAAATAATGAAAAAAAATGTGAAGGAAGGGGGCCTAGCAGTACCAGATATTAAACTATACTATGAAGCAGCAATGATCAAAACAATATGGTACTGGCTAAGAGACAGAAGGGTGGATCAGTGGAATAGACTTGGGGTAAATGACATCAGCAAGAAAGTGTATGATAAACCCAAAGAGCCGAACTTTTGGGACAAAAATCCACTAATTGAAAAATCCTTCTGGAAAATTTGGAAAACAATATGGGAGAGATTAGGTTTAGATCAACATCTCACACCCTACACCAAGATAAATTCAGAATGGGTGAATGACTTGAATATAAAAAGGGAAACTATAAATAAGTTAAGAATAGTATACTTGTCAGATCTCTGGGAAAGGAAAGGTTTTAAAACCAAGCAAGAGTTAGAGAAAATTACAAAATTTAAATTAAATGGTTTTGATTATATTAAACTAAAAAGCTTTTGTACAAACAAAAACAATGTAGTCAAAATCAGAAGGGAAACAACAAATTGGGAAAAAATCTTTATAACAAAAAACTCTGACAGGGGTCTAATTACTCAAATATACAAGGAGTTAAATCAATTGTATAAAAAATCCAGCCATTCCCTCATTGATAAATGGGCAAGAGACATGAATAGGCAATTTTCAGGTAAAGAAATCAAAAGTATCAATAAGTACATGAGAAAGTGTTCTAAATCTCTAATAATTAGAGAAATGCAAATCAAAATAACTCTGAGGTATCACCTGACACCTAGCAGACTGGCTAAAATGAAAGAAAGGGAGAGTAGTGAATGCTGGAGGGGATGTGGCAAAATGTTACATTAATGCATTGCTGGTGGAGTTGTGAACTCATCCAACCATTCTGGCTGGCAATTTGGAACTTTGTTCAAAGGGCTATAAAAAAATGCCTACCCTTTTATTCAGCCATACCATTGTTGGGTTTGTACCCCAAAAATATCATATGTAAACAGACTTGTATGAAAATATTTATAGCTGTGCTTTTTGTGGTGGCAAAGAACTGGAAAAGGAGGGCATACCCTTCAATTGGGGAATGGCTGAACAAATTGTGGTATATGCTGGTGATGGAATACTATTGTACTCAAAGGAAAAATAGAGGAATTCCAGGTGAACTGGAAAGACCTCCAGGAACTGATGCAGAGCAAAAGGAGCAGAGCCAGAAGAACTCTATACACAGAGACTGATATACTGTGGTAAAATTGAATGTAATGGACCTCTGTACCAGCAGCAATGCAATGACACAGGAAAGTTCTGAGAGATTAATGCAAAAGAACACTACCCACATTCAGAGGAAGGACTGTAGGAGAGGAAACATATAAGAAATCAAGTGTTTGAATGCATTGGTTGAGGTGGACATGATTGGGGAATGTAGACTTGAAACTACCACACCAATGCAACTAACAACAATTTGGAAATAGGTCTTGATCATTGACACATGTTAAAATCAGTGGAAATGTGCATTGGCCATGGGTGGGGGGGTATTGGGGGGGGGGTGAAGGGCAAAGTAGCAGCATGAATCATGTAACCATGTTAAAAAGGAATATTAATAAATGTCTAAAAAAAGAAATTTGAAAAAATCCAAACACAAGAATAATTAGAAAGTAATGATTTCTGAGTAAAGCAATAAAGGAAAAATTCATGAAGGTAGTATTTTATTTGTGTATGGAAGGATGGACAAGATCTCAAAAGGCAGAAATTTTGGCTTTATGACATGCATTAAAAATGGGATGGTATCAGATATAGTAAGGTGATAATTAGTAAATGATTTTAGCTAGAATACAGTCATGATGGTATGAAGTATGGACTAAGGCTGGAGAAGATAGAAGCCAGAATATGAACATCTGCATAAAGAATTTAGATTTTATTCTATTGCCAATGGGGGATCATTAATGTTTTAAAAAGCCAAGGAAGCAGAATTGTCAGAGTTGTACGTTAATGCTTTGGCCTCCCAAGATATGTATACAAAAGCCTTGAAGGACATGCAATTATGTTTCATCTCTTTTCATTACCATATATATATATATGGATGCCATTGAATAGTGGTTAATAATGTTGATGAGGAGGAAGAATAATGTTGCCTTTTTCTCTTGTGCCAGTCTTGGTCATACAGGTTATTGTTTACTTAGCTTGTGATTCTCAGTATGTTTTTATGATTTAATTGCTGACATCTGGACATAGAGAAATAGCTAACAGCCATGATTGGAGAATAAAAAAGGAGAAAAAGATAAAATTAGAAAATTTTCACTAAAACATTACTCATTCCAAAGTGAAACGAGAGGAAAAATAACCTGCAAGTGCAATTTTCTGGAATGCTAGAAAAGTGAATTTTTTCCAGGACTGTGTTAATTTTTTCTGGTTCTGACTGATACTGAGACTGGCATGGGACATTTCACCCCCAAATTATAGAAGTGCTTCAGGCCAAACTCTAAGCAAGAAAATTCCTTCTGTTCCTTGCATTCTTGTTAAGGCTAAGGAAAAGGTGGGTGTGGGCTTTAAAAACTTAACAATAGGAAAGAACCTTGAGAAAATTTTCCCCTTTGGATTCTCCCCTAGGTTTTTAGATAGGTGTGTATATATATATACACACACACATTCTCATTATGTCCCAATATTGTCAGTTGTAATCTACGACTTCTACTTGCCCCCTAAACTATGCCCTACTAAACTCTATGTCTTCAGGACATAAGCCACTATTCTGATCCCAGTTGAGTGACCAAACCCCCCACTTTTGCCTGAATTCATACCCTCCTCAAGTCACATATCACCTGCTATAAATAGAATATAAAAACCCAGAATTCATCCCTTCAGGGAGGCAGTATTCCATCTATGCTGTCCTCCCAGCCAAATTCAACATGAATTCAAAATGAATAAATTTCTCTTTTTATTTCTAAGTTAAGCTATGGAGTCTTGGATTCTTGCAAAGGGTACCCATCCCAAACCTCAGGGGCTTACCTATAGCTTCCCACAACAAGACTACTCTAGAATATGTTGAAGATTAACCAGATATTAATAGATATCTGTGTCTACTCTTAAGCAAAGTCTTAACCTGCATAAGATTTAAACACAATGGCAGAGTCAGAGAGCTGTTTAGCAGAATAGTAGATGTTCTGAAATAATTTAACAATAGACTTTCTGATGCTGGGATAAATCAGGAAAGTGTAGTCTGAATTCTAAGATAATCATACAAAAAGGCAAGAAAGACATGCAGAAAAAGAATTTAGGATTTGACACTTAATAGGTGTTTAATGAAGGTTTATTAAATTAATTTAAAATTTCTAAAGTATAATAGATAATGGAAAAACAGCATGATTAGATGAAAATCTGGAATGCAAAGCTAGCAACCATCACCCCTTCCATATTGTTTTGTTTTCATAGAGTTTATTAGTGTTGTACACATGTATGGCTTCTTAATGTCATAGCAGATAATACCTGACTATTGAAAGATAACAGATTATTTGGCACCCACTTTTTTAGCAAGATAACAGATATCCATCCCTTAATTGTACATGGGCAGTTAGGGAGATAACACAACTCCCTTAATTGCGCATTAGAAGTAAGTTATGTATGGGTAGTATATTTCTTTGAATACATCTTAGCTCAGAGGATGATTTGAACTTAGAGACACCACAGAGTTACAGAATAGAATATTTACAGAATAGAATTAAATATAAAACATTAAATTAATATTTTATTTTCCCAGTTTCAAACTAGTTTTCTCACTATCTTGTGAGATAAGTAGTACGAATATTATTGTTGCTAAAATAAGTGTAAACATTTTGCATAGGATATGTAAATAAATTCCCCCATCTTGTTTCTATCAGTTTTAAGTGTTTATCATCTCATCTCCCATCCCAGTATAAATCCTCTCATTTTCAATTTCATAGTTGTTAGTAAGTTACTTAAACCTAATTGATAGTAAAAAATAAGAATTATCTTCTTAAAAATCAAGCATTGTCATTTCAAGGAAATATATCAGTAGAAGGAATGAGTCATATTTATAAAACAAAGCATTCGTCAATTAACAAATGATCAAGAGATATGAGCAGGCAATCCTCATATGAAGAAATTAACTCTTTAATGAAATTTTAAAAATGCCAATCACCATTAATTAAAGCAATACAAATGAAAACAACTCTGAGCTACCACTTCACACCTATCAGACTGACTAATATGACAGAAAAAGGAAAAACATGTGGCCTGCACAGTTCTTTGAACAGGAGGGCAATTTAGCATGAAAGAATGAAGTGGGGAGCCAAAGGAAGGTTTGAGTAGAGTGCTGGAGCTGATGCTCTAGCTTGAGGTACTTATTAGGAAAATCATTTCACAGTGATACATGATGGGTGTGTGTCGGTGACACGCAAAGGGAAGCAATACAGAGAGATCCTTCAAAGCAACATTTTCCTGATACAAAGTTCAGATTAAAAAAGGCTTGCCCAAATCTTTATTACAGGTAATGACAGGATTAAGATTAAGGAAGATGGGGAGAGGGAAGATTACTAAGAACAAGTCCAGGGTATAAGATGAGTGCCTCTGGGAGATACTGACCATCTGTGGAAGTTTTTAACCTGTGTGGTCTTATTGCTTTTAAGGATGCTTGATATGCAAAATAGGAAGACTCTAAGGATATTTTGAAATGCTCAATGGAACTCTTCCTCTCTTACTTATCTCAATGCTAATGCAAACACCATTAGAAGAGGCAAAAGCTCAGTTGTTGATACTGTCAGTACTGCAAGAGATGGACCTTTAGGAATTTTGATTGCCTTCCCAATTCTTTATTAAAGGTAGAAGGTCAGGACTCCTTACCAGATGAGGTTTTCAGATACTGTCACAAGAAGAAAGAAGTTTTTGCAATAATATCTTATTTTTTTCCTGAATCCTTGCTTTGACCATAAGATCCAGTGTGACTATTTCATTTCTTTCATGTATGCATGATCCTTTGTGACCCCGACAATGACACTCATATACTGTTGATGTAGTTGTGAACTAATACAACCATTCTGGAGAGCAATTTGGAATCATGGCCAAAGATCATAAAACTATGCACACTCTTTAACAGAGCAATACCAGTATTAGATCTGTATCCCAAAGAGAGTAAAGATAGGGGGAAAGGATCTACATATATATATGTATTTATTTATTTATTCATTCATTCATTTATTCATTTATTTATTTATTTATTTATTTGTCAGCTATTTTGTGGCCCCAAATAACTAGAAATTAAAGGGATAGTCATCAATTGAAGAATAATTGAATAAGTTGTGGTATTTGATTTTAATGGATAACTATTGAACTATAAGAAATGATGATCAAGATGATCACACAGAAACACAAACACACACACACACACACACACACACACACACACACACAGAGACACACACACACACAACCAGAAAGACATATTAAATGATGCAAAGTTAAGTGAGTAGAACCAGGACAACATTGTACACAGTAAAAATAATAATATATAATGACGAACTGTGAATGACTAAACTATTATCAGCAATGCAAGGATCCAGGAAAACTCCAAGGGAGTCATGATGACAAAGGCTGCCCACTCCATAGAACGGACTAACAGAGACTAAATACCAATTTAAGAATATCATTTTTAACTTTATTTCCTCCATGAACTTTTCACTACTGTAAGTATTGCTTCTTTTTTCACATTATGAAAAACATTGAAATATGTATGGTATGATATCAAATGTACCACCCATATTATATTATCTGTTGTCTTAGGGAGAGTGAGGGATCTGAAGGGAGAAAATATGAATCTTAAAAGGTCAGAAAAAATTATTTAAAAAATGTCTCAATATCGAATGTGGAAAAATAAAAATAAATACAAATTTAAATACAGATTATAATGTTAAAATAGGAAATATATCACTAAGTATTCCTAATATCTTTATCCTCAACAAAATTACAAACTTTCTTACCCACATTCTAGGCATTGAAGATTGAACTGCCCAGTCTTCATGCTCTGCCTGATCCTAATCCAAAATTTAATCTAAAGAATCAGGAAACATTGTTTTAAATTGCTCATTGTCATAAGAATAGTTCAACCACTACTTCTAAATGCTGTTATCATACGAAAATTGAGATCTACCCATGATCTCAAAGAGCAAGGAATTCTATAAGTCTGAAATCCATGTAATAGCTTGAATAATCAATATTTTCTATGCTATAATATATTACGGACACTCCAATATCCAACATCTAAACTCAATAGAAATAATTTTGAAAGTCTATATAATCTTTGGTTTGCTAAACCATATCATGCCATTCTTTTAATTGTATTTCCCCATTTTCTCAATTTCCCCCTCTTGTATTGTTCCTGGCATTCATTTTTAAAACTACCTCTTCAAAACATGACTACAATATTCCCTAAGTATCTAAATGCACTCCAGAGAGTATTGGTCTACCTATACATTAGTTTACCTATGGAGCATAGTCACTTATTCAAAATTTTGAAACTGAAATTTAAAGAAGTTAAGCCAGTTGCCTATGTTGGTTGATCTTGTAGGTAGTACAGTTGAAAAACACATTAAAGTCTTTTCATTTTTTGTCTGAATTTACTTCTGCTACACCACATTATCTTATCAACTCAAGACACAGGGTGTTTCAATCACAATGCCATCACAATAAATTAGAATAAAGCTTTCAGCATTCTAAAAATATAATTCCAAATGTTAGCTCTGCTGACCAATGAACGACAACATATTGTGATAATGAACAATGTATTGCTGTGGCAAGTTATACATTACATCTCAAGGCAAAAAAAATCTAACATCCCTTAAGAGAAAATGGACAATTTTCTCTAAAGTATTAAATGGATATTTGCCACATAAATATCCCAGTTAATTGAATACATAATAATCAGTGTCTTATAAAGAGTTGAACAGTTTGATCAGAAGTCTCCATTTTTTTTACTTCATAAGTTGAAGAATAATTTAATCTAAATAATTCCTTATCAAACAGCTTGTAGGTTTTGTTTTGTTTTGTTTCATTTCCATTGAAGGAAGATGGAGATAGAGGTACCATGCTGGACCAATTAGCTGGTCAAATGAAGTTACCGAGACTTTAGAGGTCAGTACAGTCATGAAGCCAAATAATAAATTGAGGGCAGAATAAAATAAATAAAGTACATAAGGTTTTCAAAACATCAGGAATGAAAGAAAGATAAAAAGTAGTTTTGAAAAAGAGTAAAAATATTACAATGATTCTACAATGACTAATACTTCATCCCTTAAAAACTGCTCCAACCTCAACTTACTGACCTGTGATGTGTATAGAAAAGGATGAGTTTATGGTGTCATAGGATAAATTCTCCTGCAAATACCTAATTTTGAAGTAATGCACCCCCACTTATTTGAAATCTTTTAACAAAGATATGATGATCCCTTATATGGAATATTGTACAAGGAATTTTTAAAAAATATTTGTCAAAGTTAATTGCCTCGGGTGCCCCTTCCTGTTTTTTTTCTAAATTTTTAATTTATTCATTTTTATCATTCTTATCTTTTTAAATTTTGAGTTAAAATATCTTCCTCTTCCGAACCCTCACTCATTCACTTAGAAGGCCAACAATATGAAAAAAATTGTATCTTAAATGATTTAAAATATATATTCATAATAGGCATATCATAATAAAAACAAAAAATAAATTGAGAAAAATATACTTTAACTTGCACTCAGAGAGTTAGTCAATTCTTTTCCTTGAGACAGGTATTATTTTTTTCCATATTGAGTGCTTTGGATTTGTCTTAGACCACTGTATTGATCAGAGTTGCCAGGTCCTTCAATGATCATCATTATAACATTGCTATTACTGTGCACAACGATCTCTCAGCAATCATTTCACTTTTCATGGGTTCATATAGATTTTGCTACATTGTTTGTTTTTTGTTGTTTTTTTTTTCTGAAACCATTCCACTCATGATTTCATATAACACATAAATATTCTTCCCCAATCATATGCTACCACTTGCTTAGTCATTTATGTTGCTCAATAATTCTGCCAAAATGTCTTTTTGTTTTGCTTCTTCTAGTTTTGGTTCTTTTTCTATTCTTCTTTTCATTCTTCTTATTCTTGTCCTTGTTTTTGTTCTTTTTGCACATATTAGTTGTTTTTTATCTCCTTGGGATACAGACAGGCATTACTAGATCAAGGAGTATGTACAGTTTCATAGCCCTTTGAATAAAGCTAAGTGTTCTTCAGAATGGTTGAACTAGTTTACTATTCCACCAGGAGGTTCATTAATGTATCTGTTTTCCTCATTTCCAACATCATTTCTGATAGATATGAGATGGTACATCAGAGTCATTTTAGTTTCCCTTTCTTTAATCAATACTGGTTTAGAGAATTGCTTGGGTGTTCGTTTGTTTGTCAGTTTGTTTTTCACATGACTATTGATAGCTTTGATTTGCTGTCAGAAAAACCTGGGAAGACTTATATGAAGTGATACAAAATGAATTGAGCACAACCAGTAAAAAAATGTACAGGGGCAGCTGGGTAGCTCAGTGGATTGAGAGTCATGCCTAAAGACGGGAGGTCCAAGGTTCCAATCCGACCTCAGACACTTCCCAGCTGTGTGACCCTGGGCAAGACACTTGACATTCATCGTCCACACTTACCACTCTTCCACCTAGAAGCCAATACACATAAGTTAAGGGTTTAAAAAAACTTTTAAAAAATGTACACAGTAACAACAATATTATTTGATGATCAACTGCAAATTATTTAGCTATTTTCAGCAACATAATGATCAACATAATTCCAAAGAATTTCTGATGAAAAATCTTTTAAAGAATGAACTTATAGAGTCTAAATGCATATTGAAACATATTTTGCTTATCTTTATTATTATTATTTTGTTTTTTATCTGTGTTTTCTCTTTCAAAGTGGCAACTGTGGAAAAGTTTTACATTTTGCACATGAATCATCTATTTAACATTGTTTACATTCACAGGGAGAGGAATGGGAGGAAGAGAAAAGAAAATTTGAATCTCTACAATTTAAAAATTAATATTATAATTTTTGTTTTTTTGACAAAAATAAAAATAAACTTTTTTTCAAACATTTATTAATATTCATTTTTAACATGGTTATATGATTCATGCTCCTACTTTCCCCTTCACCCCCCGCACTCCCCCCACCCATGGCCGATGCACATTTCCACTAGTTTTGTCATGTTGATCAAGACCAATTTCCAAATTGTTGGTAGTTGCATTGGTGTGGTAGTTTCGAGTCCACACCCTCAATCATGTCCACCCCGACCCATGCGTTCAAGCAGTTGTTTTTCTTATATGTTTCCTCTCCTGCAGTCCTTCCTCTGAATGTGGGTAGC
>NC_058131.1:492980063-492995331 GCF_016433145.1 Gracilinanus agilis
ATAAGAAAAACAACTGCTTGAACGCATGGGTCGGGGTGGACATGATTGAGGGTGTGGACTTGAAACTACCACACCAATGCAACTACCAACAATTTGGAAATTGATCTTGATCAAGGACACATGACAAAACTAGTGGAAATTCGTATTGGCCATGGGTGGTTGGGGGCCCGGGGGGGGGGGCTTGAAGGGGAAAGGTGGAGCATGAATCATGTAACCATGTTAAAAATGAATATTAAGAAATGTTAAAAAAAAGATCATAGCTGGAAAAAAACTCATCTCAGAAAAAGAGATTAAAGAAGTCATCAATAAATTTCCTTTGAAAATAATCCCCATGGCCAGATGGATTCATAAATGAATCACACTAAACCTTTAGAGAGCAGTTCCAATACTATATGAACTATTTGTGAAACGAGTTGAGAAAGGAACTCAATCATTTTTTTAATGACAAAAATACAGTTTTAATAAATAAGCCAGAAAATATGCAAACTTAAAAGAGAAGAAACTACAAAGAAAGAAAATCATAGTCCAGTCCGCTAATGGATGTTGATAAAAATTTTTAAATGAAATATTATTAAGAACATTGTAGCAATACATTATAAGAATCATTCACTATGACCAGGTTGGTTTTATACCAGGAATACATGGATGTTTTAATATTAAGAAAACTATCAACAGAAATCATATGAGTATCTCAATATATGCAGAAACCTTTTAACAAAATAGAACTCCTATATATATTAACAACATTCCAGAATATTGGAATAAATGGAACATTAATTAAAATTATGAATTGAATCTATGCACAATGTTAAATAATCATTATCTAAAAAAGGAATAAACTAGAAGCCTTCCTAATTTGAACAAGGGTGAAACAAGGATGACCATTATGATCACTATTATTCAATATTATACTAGAAATGCTATCTGTAGCAATGAGAAAAGAAATTGAAGGAATTAAAATACATAACAGTACTTAGATAATCCTAGAAAATCAACCACAACCTAATTGAAATGATCAACAACTTTAGCAAAGTTGCAGGATATAAAATAAACAAATGTATATCACAGCATTTTTCTGTGTATATAATTTCTCATTTTGAATATTTCAAGATCTGTTCTCTGGAAAAGAAATTAGATATCCTAATTGGTTTCAAAGGAGGAAATTAGGGCTATTGTGTAGAAGTGACAAGAGAGATTAAGGTTAGTTTAACATAAACAAGAGATTCCTAACAATTGGAATATTTTCAAAATTGTATGTATGCTTTAATTAGATAAAGATATCTCTATGACAACTCATCCAGCTGTTACACTTTTGAAGACTTTTCAGATTCAACTAGAGTTGGGATCAGATAGTCTTTAAAGTTCTTTCCAACTCTAATGTATAATTTGGAGGAAATATCTGGCTACCCAATATGATGTAGGCATGACATCAGTTGTTTATATGACTTGTTCCACAGAACTATATTATTTTCAGAAGGAACTAGAATTTGATCATCACTATGTATCACAGAAATATTAAGGAAATATTATAGGTATAACCACATTTAATCATAAAACAGTAGTGCTGTAAATCTATGTACTTTACAATCCTAGCCTAGCCAAATAATAATGTCCTGTACTACAGATGTGGAAAATAGATGCAGGAGAGACAATTTAAGAATTATTGGACTCCCAGAAGATCAGGACAAAAGAAAAAGGCTGAACATCATTCTACAAGAAATCATTCAAGAAAACTGCCTTGACATTATCAAACATTCTTGAACAAGAGGAAAAAATGTAGATTGAAAGAATCCATAGATCATCTCTTACATTTAATTCTCAATTGACTATGCCCAGGAATGTTATAGCCAAATTCAAGAACTATGAGACCAAGGAAAACATACTACAAGTACAAAGAAGAAGCCATTCAGATATCATGGAACCACAGTTAGGATAACATAGGACCAGGCTGCATCCACACCGAAGGACTGGAAGGCATGGAATATGAGATTCCAGAAATCAAAGGAACTGGGTCTACAACCAAGAATCAACTACCCAGCAAGACTGACTATATTCTTACAGGGGATAGTATGGTCATTTAATGAAATAGAAGACTTCCAAGCATTCATAAAGAAAAGACTAGACTTAAACAGAAAATTTGATCCCCAAATATAGCATTCAAGAGAATCACCAAAAGGTAATTAATAAAGGGGAAAAAACACAACGTTTTAAAGGGACCCAATAAGTTCAAATGATTTGTATTCCTATAAGAAAAGATGATATTAATAACTCATAAAAATTGTTATTATCACCAGAATAGCTAGAACACTTCGATAGAACAGTGACAGTATAGGATGAAATATCAAACATATATATGTATATTACATATATACACATATATATATATTACTAGGGGTAAAAAATAGGATAATACTAAGAGAAATGGGAAAGGAGAAAATGTGATAAATTTTTATTTCATAAAGAAACACATGGGGGGAGTGGGGCAAGCAATACAATGGAAGGGTGAAAAAGTTGGGACAGGTAATACTTAATTTTTATGGGCATTGAAATTGACTCAAAGAGGTAAGAACAATCAGATCTATTAGGGCAGAGAATCATATTGTGCCCTATAGAGAAGTAGAAGGGTAATAAGTGGGCTGGTGGGGAGGAAAGAAATAAAAGGGAGGTAGAGGGTAAGGGCTAGTTTAAAAGGCACTATAGTAAGAGGGAAATCAATAAGAGGGGAGGTGCTTGGAAGGGGAGTGACATTAGGGAGGGGAAAGGGGGGAAACCAACTAAAAGAGAAAAGTTGGAGGGGAGGGGAAAAGGGATAAGAGAAAAGGCAGAAGTGTAAGGGTGAAAAAGGGGGTTTTATGGGTTCAATATATGAAAAGATGGTCACCAGAGGATTGAACTATTATCAATCCTCAACTAAGAATAATATCAAATCAAAATTGACTTTTATGGAAGTTTATTTACATGAGAAGAGAGAGAGAGGAAGTGAGGAAATAAAAATCTATCCCACTAATTAATCCAGGTAGATCTTAACCCTCAGCTGAGCTTTAAAGGTCCTGAGGCCTGGAGGTGAATGAAGCAAACTTCATTCACACAGTCTATAAAAGAAGGTTCTTAGAAGTTCAGGAATATTCAGTCTTTAAACTCACCACGTGGAAAAGTCTCAGTCATGAACCAGCAAAGCTCCCTCAGGTAGCCTTCACAAAACCAGAAGCCTGTCACCAGACACCCTCTTCCACTGAAGACCCCAGCTGACTGAGGACCTTCTCCTTTTAAAGGGGTCACTTATGCATCTTTTCCTGTGCCTTCCTCCTAATTTGCATGTCCAATCAAAATAGACAATCTTCATAGACCACCCAGGGGGTGGGTCAGTCGTTTCTGATTTGTCACTCACTCCAGCACACATGGGTTAGGACCTCACAAAATTGGAGGTACTCTCACCTTTGGTGATTAAATCTAAAGATGGGCAGTGTAGATTCAATCTAATTATCACAGAACCCAAGGAGAAAGTCAAAATGGAGGGGAAATACAAAAGACAGTAATCATAACTGAGAATGTGAATAGGATGAACTCACCAATAAAAAGGAATCAAATAACAGAATGGATTAAAAACCAGAATCCAACCATATTCTACACAAAACACACTTGAAGCAGGTAGATATACACAGGGTAAAGGTAAGAGGGTGAGGCAGGATTTACTGGGCTACAACTGAGACAAAGAAGTCAGTGAAAGAGTAAATAAACTTGGAGGGGTAATTAGGATGGGTATAGATGACTGTTAAGTGGGTTACAACAGGGAATCTGCTAGGGTAAACACAGTGGATCCTTTCTGTTGGTGAGGTGCCAATCACCCAATTTGGAAAAGGAACTTAAAATGAGAGACTGGTAGATATTTTATGGTTTAATAAAAACTGGGTCAGGAAGGGAAGGGAATGGGGAAAACTACCTTACATTACTTGGGGACCCCACCCCAAAGTTCAGAAGGGCGAAACTACACTAACAGGCTAAACAAACCCTAACAGCTGCCTTGTCTAACCTATCCAGAAACTGGAAGGTAAACAGGTCCAGCTGTGTAGGATGGGGTTTCTCATGTATGTGTCCAAAAGCTAGATTATCTTCAAAAGGTGTTTCCACTGAAGTCCAGATGATCTGCTGGTATATCCAGTTTAGGAGAGAGAGTAATGATTTTGACCCCAGTGTCCACCACTGAGACCTAACCTCAAACTCAATCAAACTCCTCCACAATGTCTCTTGATTGTAGTTGATATCCAGTTAAATCAGGATTCACACAGAGGGAAATGTATTTTTCTCCATTCAGGGAAATCTAACTGATACTTTGCCAGTCTCCCACCAAAGATCTGGAATCTGCCTCCTTGTCAATCATCCTCACTACTTCCCTATAATAGCAGGAGTAGAAATAATGATCTTAAAGTCAAAGCAAATATAAATCTCATTAAAAGTAAAAAGGAAGTTAATTACATCTTGATGAAAGGCAGTATAGATAAAGAAATATCAATACTTAACATATATGCACTAAATAGCACAGCAGTCAGATTTCTAAAGGAGAAACTAAAGGAGGTTAAGGAGGAAATAGTAAATCTATACTAATGGGGGACATTAACCTTCCTCTATTAGAACTAGATAAATCAAACCAAGAAATAAATAAGAAAGAAGCAAGGAAAGTGAATAAAATGTTAGACAAATTAGAGCTAATAAATATTTAGAGAAAAATAAATAGGGATAAAAAGGAATATACTTTTTTTTCAGCAGCACATGACACATATACAAAGATTTACCAGGTAGTAGGCCATGAAAACTTTGCAAGCAAAAATAATAAAGGTAATTTTTTCAGATCATAATACAATAAAAATCATAATCAATAAGGGCATGTGGAAAGGCAGATTTAAAACTAACTGGAAACTAAATAATCTAATTCTTCAAAAAATAGAATTGTCATGAACACATGTCTATAACATGAGATTTCCAGCTATCTCAGGAGGGGAGTGGGAAGATTGGATTGGAAGTCAAATGATTAAAAATAAAGGTTAAAATTGTTATTGTGTGTAATTAGAGAAAATAAAATAATATTTTTTTAAAAATCATAAAGTTGGGAGATAAATTGTCTTGTTCACTAATTAGCAAAGACAATGTCACTTGATTGATCTTGGAATAAGGGGAAATGTGGTGGGTGAAAGATGAAATGACTAGGGGAATAAAGTTTTGAGATTCTGAGCATATTCATTTATTAAACAATGAATGCCAATTGCATAAGAAATCAGAACCCTACCTTCTCACTTTAGGGTTGGGCCTTGATTACAGAGGGAGACAGATTTTTATGCATTTAAAATGAGTTAATCAAATAAAGCTAATTAATTAAAAGAAAGCAATTAGCCAGGATATAAAATTATAAAATTTTACTTTTTGGAGGAAAGATTAAACATTTTATGTCAGGAGGGTGAGAGTACATGGCTGGAATTCCTCCAAATTAGGAAAAGAAGTGTCCCCCTTCCCCCAAGTGTTTATATTCAATCAAAGATATATAGAAACAATAACTTATTATTCAGCATGGGACCAGTTTTCATGTAATATATGTGGTTTTTTTGAGAAATATAATTGTGAGAAAACTTGTGTCATTCTTCAGATCTGACCAGATTTCTGGTCAACATAACCTAAAACCATCTTGTGGAAACTATGGCACATGTGCTGAAGCATGCTGGAGGGGGCTGCTCTCTTTGCTCTCTCTATGTGTGCCTGAGGACATTTTTCACATGACCCTACCCTTGGTCTAGTGGCCCAAGAGGAATGTGTCTTCCTGCTTCTGTCTGGGTAAGACAGGGAGCTCACATGTTGTATGAGGGTTATAGTTTGGGTACTTAGTCTCTAAGGTCTCTAAAAGGTTCATCATCATTGATAGTATGTTTATTATGGGTCTCTAAGCAGCAGGTAGAGGTGGCCCAGTTCCTATCCATACACAGTAGATTCAACAATTCAGTAGTTTTTCCTAAAACTTCACATAATTGAAAAAAAAATTCTCACAAGACAGAAATTAGAGCAGACCTATAATTGAATAGAAAAGGAACTGAGCTAGTTTCAAAATTTAATAACAAGACAGAATCAATGTGGTTTACTCAATTCTCACTACCACTCACTATTCTAATCCCCTTAGAGTGGAGTAAAGTGTAAGAATAAAGAGGCATAAGGTAACTAGATTATGAAGAACTTTAGAAACAAAATTGACATTTTCATGTTTGAATCTTGAGATTATAGAAAATCCCTGGAGTATATTGAATAGTCACATATAGTCAGATCTGAGCTTTAAAAAGATCATTTGGGCTGCTGAATAGAGGATACAGAATGAGGTGAAACATATGCAGAGAGATGAGCTGGAAGTATCATGCAATTGCACAGGGATAAGATGATGAGTGTCCAAATCACCATGGTGGCTATAAGAGTAGAGAAAAGGGGGCAATGAGTGGAGACACACGGTAAAATTAGAATTCTAAATTCTATAGCACTTGATAATAGATTTTTTCAAGTGAATGAGAATAAAGAATCAAGGAAAATAACTGTCATGAGCCTGCTTGATTGGGAACATGTTGGTACCACCAATAGTAATAGAGATGTTTAGAAGAAGGGAGGGTTTGGGGGAATCATATGAGTTCATTTTGGAACATACTGAGAGGCCTGTGGGAAATTGAGTTCAAAATGTTAATTTATTGTGTATGATGAAGGTCTGGAAGTCAGGAAAGAAATCATGTTAAATAAATAGATTCAGAAATTATGTAGAGATAATTGCATCTATGCAAACTGCAGATTACCAAATCAGGTGAGGGAGAAGAAAGAGTGGCCTTAGATTGAACTTTAGGGGAAACATATTATTATTAGTTATGACCAGCATATCCAGCAAAGGAGACTAAGGGGAAGCAGTAGGAAAGTTAGGAGAAAAACCGGGAAAGATCACTGTCATCAAAACCTAAAGTGAGACATTTATCAAGAAGAAAGTGATTGACAGTTTCCAAGGATAAAGAGATGATGAAATCTGATGAGAACTGAGAAAACATCATAAGATGTGACAATTGAGATTGGAGAAAGCATTTTCAGTTGAATAATAAGGTTAGAAATCATCTTGCAGAGAGTATGGAAGCAAATGAGAAGAGATGAAATTGGGATAACATGTCTAGAATGCTTCTGTCAAGGATATTAGCTGCAAAATAGGGAAAAGATATGAGCCGTTAGTTAACAGGGGAGAATGAATCTAAAGATTTGTTTAGAATCAGCCAAAATGTGATGATATTATACAGCAGAGAACCCTACTGCAGTTGACATATTTAACTGACAGTATTGTACAAGTTCTTACATGTTTAAAAAACAGTAAAAATAAGACAATTAGGGATAAAATAGAGAACTAGCTAAAGTGTTGGCATATATACAATATTAAAAAATGCAAAACAGGCATCAACTATATTAGATTCCCAAATATGAGATTTGTGATAAGCCAGATATGTTAAATAAGGTGGGAATGTTTAGATGGTTTGTCATATTACTGGTGAAAAGATTTCTCACATTTGTAATATACCCAATCATTGTATTCACTAGATTACTGACTTGTAAGTTGACTGGTGTTCTTAAAAGTAGGTAGTATATATGTGTGTGTATATATATGTATGTATATATTTTAATAACAATATATAAGAAAAATGGCAGGGCATAAACTTTGCTAAACAAAGGAATTGATCTAATAAGCACATTATTTTTCAGGTGTCCACAATTAATTTTTTGGTTATCATCTCATAGGATAATTGAAAAATAATTGAAATAAAAGATTTATATCAATAAAGATCTAGATCTAGATCTATATGAAGATATAGATCTAGATTTATATCTATAAAGAACATCAGAGGATTTTTAGTGCAATCTAATCATTTTGCAAATGAGGGAAGTGTATTATAGAGTGTTTACATGACGGAAACAAAGTATTAAGTGACAGAACAAGGACTGAATTCTATTTTACTGGTAATTAGGCATCCTTTTGTCTGAGCAAGAGACAGGTTACTCTTATTTCATAATGTGTCTATATATTTTTCTGGTCTGATTTTATTTATTTTATAGATCTAATCAAAAGAAGCATTAGTCTTCCCAATAATTCCTATGAGGGTGCTTTTATTTATATGTTTCTTTTGACTTCTTTTTTTGTAATGTTAATGGGAAAGATGGAGTATACAGAAAAAGAAATTTTAATGTAAATATGGAGAAGCATGAAAATTATTTAAATATCCTTATGGACTAACATCTACCCTCCAATTCACAGAATACCTGAGAGTATTGAGGTAAAGAGAACTAATGAAAATGTGTGTGTGTATGTGTGTACTTGAGGGATCAGTAACTGGTGGTAAAAAAAGAAAAATAAACATTTTTGTCTTTTAAAGTGACCCTCATGCCCTCATGTCAGGCACAGGGGGTGTATTGTGTTTAAATTCACATTCATGAATTTATGTATTATATGTACTTATATATATTTATGTATTTATATATATTCATGTATATATGGGTGTTTATATATGTGTCTGTGTTTGTGTGTATCTTTGAATATTTAAAAAAAAAACTTTGAGGACTTCCAGGTTAAGCTGCTATTTATCTCATTTTTCTTTCTGCTTATGCTCTCTTAATGAATGACAGTTATATTTGTAATTCTTTTGAAGGGAATATAAATTAGAAAGAGAAGGAAAAGAAAAATAAAACTGTTGTAATATATGTTTATATGCAAGTATTATGTTGAGTTATTATTAAAATTGTTCTTCTGGTTGTTTTCACTTCACTGTCTATTCAAATATCTTCTCATTTTTCTTTGAAATTGTCCCTTTTTTCATCTCTCATGATGGATAATAGTCTTATAGTAAGTACCTCTGAATACTTTCCTTAGACCAGACTGATTTTATTAACTCTTTCATTGTGTAGTTGTTGTTTGCCCTTTTTTTTCTATTGGAAAAAGTGACATCATGAGATGATGTTTTGACTTGTGCGTGAAATACATTTAAGTGGTGCAGAGGTGCAGAAAGTTTTGAAACTCAGTATCTTTTTGTGTAATTTTAATCTTACATCTTACAGATTCATCAAAGTCCAGTGCCAAGACAAAAGTCAGGATAACTGGTGATGGTCCAATGTTCAGTAGATGACCTTGACACCTTCAGTGTCTGACCAAATTCTAAGCTCTCCAAAATATCTACTTCAGCAGCCTTCATGGTCATTAGAAGAAATTTCATTTGTCCATTTCATCAGTGGAGGTCTTCCGGGATGGGGTAGCCACCCCCATGGCTCACTGATGAATTTGTGGGTCATTGGTTATTCTCAACCTGGTTTAACCCAACTGCTGAGTGACTTACCAGATTTTGACTACTAAACATGCTATAGGATCTTGAAGCCACAGGTGATAGTATAGTCCCCAGGAGGACAGCAAAAGTAGATGAAGCAGCACTGAAAGGGGCATATTTACATGCTTCACAGCCCTGGGACATATTCTGGGACATTTAGTAAATGCTTCTTTTCTAATGCTATTGGCTTGCTTTCATGTTCCCCAAAATGTCAGTTCCATTTAACCATTTCATGATGATTAGTTCTTTTGATGTGATGCTTATTAAGAAGTTAGAGTAAGAACAAAATTCCAAAATACCCACTACCACTACCACCACATTCAGGGAAATCTCCTTCCTATAATAACTGTTATTCAGTGTCTGAGAAGATTAATCTCAGACACAGATAGGTTTCTGCATATTATTGTTCCTGCCAAGTTAACACTCAAAGCTGCTGAATGATGACCTAACTCAACAACTCCTGGACTTCATTTTACTCCATGGCTCTTTAAGTATTGATGCTGAGAGAGATGTAAAATCCATCAAAAATCCTGGAATGTCAGTATTCTTAGGCACCCTGGATTTCTTTGTGGTATAGATCCAGTAGAGGTAAGAATTGTTCAAAAATTTTGAAGGCATTTTTAAAACTATTTTTCCACATTTTGTTGTATTTTTATTTTCTGAACACTCTCCTGAGTCTTCATTTACTTTTTCAGTTGCGAAGTCTTAAATTTCACATAATTTATGTCTAGTAGAGTCCAGGGCTATCATTGGAGGCAAAGGATACTATCAGTGATAGTTTTTGTTGAATACTTAGTATTTTTGTTTAACCTTTACAGCAAGTTAAAATCTTGTTTTCTTTTTAAAAAAATGAAAATATATACCATGGATTTTATTAGATTCTTTCCTCTTTTAGATGGAAGATAATGTAAGTATGGGGACTTAATAAATCAAGAGGAGAATTTCCTCAACTACCTGTGAGAAAGGAAGTGGTATAGAAAATGGACAAGAATATTATGAAAAACTCAAATAACATAAAGACATCAAATTTAGAATGGTAAGAAGTTTTCTAAAATATGAGCAGATGGGAAATGGAAAAGGACAAGTGTTCCTTATTGTTATTGTTACTAATGACAAGATGGGGTGTTTTGAATTAATCTACCTCTCAATAGAAATAAGGAGGAAATTCCCCAAACAATGTGGTTGCTATTTAGCAAAATCCATTTGTCTGTGTTAGTTATAATTCTAGTAGAAGGACCTTCCCAAAAGTTCCTAAAATCTAATTTATAAAAGCTTTCAATATAAGAAGAATGGACAGGATCCATTATATTTAAATGAAGTGAAATGATGTGTTTAAATAATACATAATTTGTTAGGTTTGGGTTTTGTTAGTTTAGTATCATAAGTACTAAGTAACAACTACTTACTATCACTGTCTACTTGTAAATTTATAAAATAATTCTAACTTTGAAAGGACTTGTGTGTATGTATATGTGTATTTCTGTGTATGTACACACATATAAAAACAAAAATATTTTAAACAGGTATGCATACCTACAACCAGACCCAGAACTCTATCCAATGTTCCACTTAGATGTCCACACATACATAAATTCGTGCATATATGCATGTATACATACATGGAGAATAACTAAAAGGAATTACAATTTTAAATTACTATAATAATATGCATCAATTGTTACACTTGTTTGAATGTAATATTGATATCCCTTCATCACGCCTCTCTTAATATTATAGTTTTTGTATATCTTCACATAGCCCTCAAAAATTATTTTCCAAAGCATGTCAGAGGAACCAAAATCAATAAATCTGGGACAATACACCAGGATATATTATTTATCTCTTCTGAATTCTTATGGGGTCATACCATTAAGTTCACATAGCTGGCCTATTTCCAGAAGACTTCTGGGAAACTAGAAACATGTCATTCACTATATGCATGGGAGGAATTACTTTAGCAAAACCAGTACAGAGGGCCTTGGAGAGTTGCCTATCTGTGAATTGAAGGAACAAATTGAAACAAGATAACTCTTTCAGATTCTCAAGCACTAGGCACCATAATTCATGGCAAATAATTTTATCTCCTAAAGGATTACAAATCAAACTTTTTTTAAGACCTAGATTTAAAATTTTTCTTATCACTGGTATATAGTCTAAGAGGGTGCAACCGATAGTCATTTCAGTCATACTTCTCTATAACAAAAATTGCTTTATTTAAAAAAAATGGAATTTGGACCCCTGCCTTAAAAATTGAGGAAAAGATAGGGAAATATGCATCAAGACATAGAAAAAGAGTCAGAGAAAATGAGGTTAGTTGAAAATACCTGTTATTCTTTTCATGTATTTAAAATGAGTATAATTCTTTTTTTAGCTGTTTACCTTAATTCTTTTCCCTGCTAAAGCCTGTATACCTTATATCTGTATATTGTTTTTAGGTCTTTTGATGATGGTCTTCTTAGCTTTCCTCTCCCTTTTCTGGAGTATCTTGGTTTACATACATGGCAGAGGACTGTTGAGACAGGTTTGGACTAAAGTTATCAGTTTCCTATGTGTAACTGTTTTCCATTTCTCTTTAGTTTGCAACCGGGAAAATAGAATAAAAACTGCTTTATAGTTCTCTTAATGAAGTAATTTCTGGCTTTAAGTAGATTAATTATTTTTCTTGTTTCATTTTTTGATAAGAAGATATCATCTGAAGACAAGTCATTACAACTATTCAAATTTTATTTTTATTTTCTAATGTGTCTCTAGTGATGCTTCTTTGTACTACAATAGAACATAAGCAAATGTAATTCCATTGTAGGTGCACACACAGACACAGACACACACAGAGATATACACAGAAACACAAACACACACACACATTAATGCCTTACTAAAATCTCTATGTTTCATTGTTCAACCTGCCCTTTATGGAAATTTGGATGTTCCAAAATGGGTTGCAACTTGTACTGCAATAAACTACCTCCTAGATTTCTGTGACTTACCATATCTTTGGAAATATACTAAGCTACTACTGTAGATTATAGCTCCCTAGTCCTTGTTGGTGTGTTTCCCATTTAACACATCAGCCAAAATGATACAATTTAATTTTAATAAGAAATATAAAATAATAGAAATATTATAGAGAATAGAGAATTATCTTATTAGAAAAGTAGAAATAATTAAAATATGACATTCCACCCCTATACCTGGATTTCATTTTCCTACTATTGCATATGGTGCCCATGGGGAGAGTGGTCAGAAATTTAAAGAACTAAGGAGATACATTAAAAAGGATATATTCCCCTGGACAACACACAATTCTGGACTGTAGGCCTAGAATTCCTTTATACACATCTGAAAAAGTCAATATGTCAAATCACTGTTCAGTAAAATTGTCCCACTTTTGATCCTCTCCTACTTTTTGAGGTCTTTTTCTTAAATATATGCTACGCTTGGCCCTGCCTTTTATGTGTGTGCTTCTCTGTTTCCCTTCTATGTCTGAGAGAGATCCTCAGTGTGAGAATCAAAAAGCAACCCCAGGGCAAGGCAATAGGAATATCTCAAATAGTATTGCTAACTTCTGCCCAGAAGAGTTAACTGCCATGTAAATAAAGAAGTTAACTAGAGAAAGTAAAAAAAAAAATTCCTACCACTTGTTTCTAGAATCTAAGCTGAGTGGAGAGTTAGTGTTAAAAGGATATCTCCTTTTGGGTTGGTGAAAATAGACTGCCTTCATGGCCCAACCAAGGGAATAGAAATGGAAAATCTCTACTAATCTCAGGCTCAGGGTTTTTGTTTTACTACAAGAACTTTATATAGCTTCAGGAGACCAAAAGAACATCAGTAAACATAGTTGCAGCACCATTTGACAGTCTTATCCAACTGTTTTTCAAATCAGAGTCTGTTGTATAAAATGACTCAATCATAATCTCATGTTGAGAAAATGAATTCCACAATAAGGCCATCTAAGCTAAAATTAGGTAATATGCAATTGATCCATAGTAACAAAATTAAATTATGCAAATGATGATAGTTGATTACACTTTACTTAGGATCTCTTTTGATAGGGTCTCCATGGATAACTTTATAAGTATTTCGCTCACATTTTCCCTAAATCTATTAATACATTTCTGCTAATAAAAAAGAAATATCACTATTCATGGGTGATGTGAGGTTGAATATGGACTAGATAATCTTTAAGCACTCTTCTTCCATTACTTTTCTGTGCATCTATGAGAAGAGCAGTGATATTTGTAGGTAAATTAGAAAAAATTGACTGATTTTTAATCCTGATTTATAAAAATCCAGATTATAGATTACAGTTATTAATGTTCTTGCACAAAGTCAGGAGTTACATTTTAATTTCTTGTTTTTGTTTTGTTTTGTTTTCCTCATATACTATTATTACTCTTTCCTCCTTTACAGTAGTATATATTCCATTGCCATCCTTGCTTTGTCATCTTCAAAACTTTAGGAAAAAGGTAAACTCTTGTATTTATTTTTCAGTATTGATCAGGGATACTTTTATGGGTGACCAGGATATTGAGTTGTCCATGAGATATGATTTGAAAAAGGATTAAGCCAATTATTCTTTTTATCCACCCCATTTCCCCTAAATATAAATCTTTTTCTACTTGCTATAATGATAGAAATTATATAGTCAAAGATTAATAACCTAAGTTAAAACTATAATTTGCAAAAATTAAAATATCTTCCTTCAAAATAGCAATGATTCTGAGTTACAGGTTAAGATGGCAGCAGAGTAAAAAGCAGCTGCTTAACCTCTCCTTACCTAAGCATATAGGACTCCTCAAGGGGACATAAAAACAAATCCAGATGAACAAAGAGACCCTGCAACAGGGTGCAGCTTTGAAGGAACTTGGAATCAGAGCATTTCCATGCTATAAAGGGGTGAAACAGCTTTCACTAGAATGTGAGCTGAGTAAGCCCCTCCCTAACCCCCACACCACCTACAATCTCAAGGCCAGCACACAAGAGTTAAAGCAGGTTTGTGGCACCCATTAAGTCATTGGCAGCTCCTGGACCTGCTTAAGAGAGCAGCAAGACTTAGGACACCAAGAGGCTAAAGAATGCATGGACTTTGAACACAGACCTTGAGAGCAGGTGTGGGAGAAGGCACTGATGTAGCCATGGACAAGAATCTTGAGGGCGGGCTTGGACCTCTAGTGGGGACCCTGTGCAGACAGGAGCACAGCTGTGGAAGCAGCTCCCTGAGACTGTTGAAGGAGCCTCGGGCAGAGGGGCAGGCAAGTGGACCACCAGGAGGCTTGATGCCAAAAACAATGAGACCTGAGACTTCGGGAGCCTAGAGAGTGCAGACAGACCCTGAGTGTGAGGATAAAGCTGAGAAGGAAAAGGGATAAAAATGGCAAGTCAAAATCAGAAACCCCAAAAGAGGAAGATCATCAAGAAGAAATCTGTAACACTCAACAACTTTTACAAAGAGAAAATCCAGACAACAGAGCAAACAGAAGAGAACAAACAAGTAATCATATTCACCATCCACACTAAAAGACCACAAGGCTTAGAATATGATATGTAGAAAGACAAGAGAACTGGGTCTTCAACCAAGGATCACCTAGCCATCGAAACTAACTATATACTACAAGGGGAAAGTTTGGGAATTCAATAAGATAGAAGATTTCCAAGTATTTGCACAGAAAAGACCAGCACTAAATGGAAAGTTTGATATCCAAACACAAAAATCAAGAGAAAAATGAAAAGGTAAATAAGAAAAAGAGGGGAAAAAAAGAAAACATATATTTTTTAAAATTTTCCTCTTTAAGGGATTCAATAAGATCTAATTATCTGTATTCCTATGTGGATAAATGCTATATATAATTCTCTGTAGTTAACTATATTCACTATTATAGTATTCACTATTATAGTAATCAGAAGAA
>NC_058131.1:493020321-493066624 GCF_016433145.1 Gracilinanus agilis
TGGTAAAATCGAATGTAATGGACTTCTGTACCAGCAACAATGCAATGACACAGGACAGTTCTGAGGAATTTATGGTAAAGAACGCTACCAACATTCAGAGGAAGAACTGCAGGAGAGGAGTCATATATGAAAAACAAACGCTTGACACATGGGCTGAGGAGGACATGATTGGGAATGTGGCCTCGAAAATACCACACCAATGCAACTAACAGCAATTTGGAAATAGGTCTTGAACAAGGACACATGATAAAACCAGTGGAAATGTGAGTCAGCCATGGGTGGAGGGAGTGTGAGGGTGGGGAGGGGAAAGTAGGAGCATGAATCATGTAACCATGGTAAAAATGAATATTAATAAGTGATTAAAAATTTTTAAAAAATCATTATGTGAGTAATTATTTGTACACATATTTAACTTATAAGTAGAATATCAACTCTTTGAATGTAGATTTTTTTTTCGTTGTTTATCAACAATATCTTGTCCAACTTCTTACACCCACAGTGCAATACTTTGTTAAATTAACATATCTATCAAAAATATAAGCATGTTATACAAATTGAGGACTGAATTCAGAACTAGAGATATTGGTTTCGGAGCGTATTTAAATCTCTAAGAAGGTTTGAATACATGAAGACATTGAGAAATGTGGAAGAGGTGAAATGAGGAAGTGTTTGAGTGATTTTCTCTATATTAATAGTGAAATAGATGAGATCATCTGTATAGATAAAGAGAAGGTAATTTTTGGAGTTGACTAAAAGGACCAATTATTCTTTTAGACTTCATTCAAAACTCTTATTTTAAAATTATTTATCATATTTTTCCTTATTCAATTCATATTCTTAGAGTTTTAGTTATCTAAAATGCACTGTTCTTCCTCATTCACTGGAATTGTAAAGATTAAAAATGGTGTTACTCCCATATTTCCTCTTACCTATTTCACTTCTACTAAACCATTTCTATCTTTAGAATGGACCGTATATTTTCTACTTTATTAGATCATTAATTCTAAACTGTAGAAAAAGTTATGATGTTCTGATAAAGCCTTCTATTGCCATAAATAAGAGGAGTTGGATTCATGTTTCACCTGCCGAATTCTGTAACCTTGAGAAAGTTATGGGGGGTCTCTTTTTACCTCAGTTTACTTATTTTTCTTAATAGTAAATAGATAATTCTCTTTTTCAGCTTCTTGAAAATTATGCTATAAATATGCAAATGATTATTAATTGAATTTTTTTTTTGTTAATGTTGAAGATGGAAAAGAAGCTGTAACTTTTATTATATGAAGTCTCTTAAAAATAAAAGTTCCAGACTTAGTTGACATTTAATGTCTCTTTTCACACTAGTATACTGTATCCTTAGGTCAAGAGTAGCATCTATGTACCCTAGATTTAATTTGAGAGGAATGGAAATTATTCCTTGTATGTAAATATTTACCTCTTTCATTTTCCATTTCCAGCACAGTTTTGTTTTTTTTCTCCTGTGTGTCAAGCCTGGAAAGTTTCATGAAAATTTAATTATGCTTTTGTGGAGACTTAAATATATTGTCATTTGCATCTTGACTCCCACCAACACAATGTATACATTACTATTAGTTGAACAGATGAGTCATTTACCTTTGATCTTTAATCCAATATTTGTGAGCTTTGAAAAACAGGAGGTCTGGAAAAGTAAAGAATAGTACCATACAGGGCAGGGGAGACTGATAGTAACATTTTTTTTTAATTTGGGAGTGCTTTAAGTTTGAAAATCACATTCCTCACAACAACAAATGAGATGTGAGGAATACATGCTACTCTTATTTTAAATAAAAAAAAAAAAAAATTAGCATTCTGAGAGAAAAAGTGGCTTGCTTGTGACCACAGAGCTAGAATTATAGGCAAGACTCAAACTCAGGTCCCTTGATTCCATATTCAGCATTCTGTGCACTTTGACACAATACTTTTAAATTATTTGATAGGCTGCCTAGTAGCACTCTAATTAAAAATCTGTATCACTGATATCAACCTCTAGATACATATGTAAAACTTTGTCCATGATATCACATTATGGATGTCCCACCTTTACTTAAAGCTCAACACACACAAAAATTACTGTTTTTTCCCCCTTTGGATCTATTCCACCTTATTTTACTATTTCTATTAGTTATACAATAATTTGTCTTGTCCCCTATGTTCATAGCTACAATATTTGACTCCATTCACTCTCTCACAACAATATCCATATCCTTTCAAGTCTAATTCTATAATATCACTCATAATTATCCTCCTCTCTGTTCTTTTATACCTAGTAGCACTTCCATGCCATCAACAACATCCTACTGTGGTAAAAGTACTATATTGGACTTGAGGAAGAAGTCAAAGAATGGCTTCAGGATTTACTACCTTCATGATCTAAGGTAGGTCACCAACTGTGTGAATCTATTTCTTCCTCTTGTCACATGAAGGAATTGAATTAGATGATTTATAAGATTCCCTCCAGATCAACACTGGAAGCCTAAAATTCTTTTAGATGGCTTCTATGACACTGCAGAGTTTTATTTATCAAAATGAAATTTAGATATTTAGTTAGAAGTGCTTATTAAACTTATAAAAGTGTTAATAGCCTGAAAAGGAAGCACTATATAAATGATCTTTTCTCTTCCCCTCCATTTTCTTTTTTTCTTTTTTTAAACATTTATTAATATTTATTTTTTAGAAAAATTAACATGGTTACATAAGTCATGCTCTTACTTTCCCCTTCACCCCCCCAAGCTTGCCCCCGCCATGGCTGATGCATATTTCCACTGGTTTTAACATGTGTCATTGATCAAGACCTATTTCCAAAGGGTTGAGAGTTGCATTGGTGTGATAGTTTCGAGTCTACATCCCCAATCATGTCCTTCTTAACCTTCCCCTCCCTGTTCTTGAAAAGTCTTCATTTCATCACTCTTCCTGATCCCTCGTCTTCTTACTGCTGTCAAAATAAACTCATGCATAACTTTGTAAGAAAGAAACAAAGAAACAAAGAAGGAAAGAAAGAAGAAAAGAAAGAAGGAAAAAGAAAAATAATTTCATGCAGTATTAAGTGGATATAAAAATATAAATTAGACGTAGATGCTTTAACAGAATTCTTCTAAGAAACATCACTAGGGTCTTTATTGAATACTGAATAGTATTCAGGTTCCTCTATCTGACCTTCATGATTTCCTTCCCTATTCTGACACCACATCCCCTTCCATCTCTCTCCATGACTTTGCACTCCAGGCCGACTGACCTATCTCCTGCCCCAGAATATGGCTTACGTTTTCCTGTCTCTCTCTATTAACTTTGATGACCATGTTCCTTATGCCTGAAATAGCATCCCTTTTGATCTTTACCTAATAAATTCCAATTCGTATTTTTAAAATACAACAGTAATTAAAACTTCTCCATGAAGCATTTCCTGGACCTCATTTGTGAAAGAGTAACACTACTCTTTCTCTAACATGGCCAAATATTTTATGGAGTTGTAATAAACAAGTTATATAAGACTGTATATCATATTTCTCAATATTTGTGTTTTATCATTCCAACTACATTGTAGGCTGTGTGCAGACAGAAAAACAATGTCTAATTTAAATTTTCTTTCCCATTCTCCCATATTTTGATTGACACAAAGTTCGGCACATAACCATTCCTACAACAAAGTATGTATTTAGCAAATTATTTGTTTTATAAATGTTCATTGAATGAATGAAATCATTAAGGATAGGAGGAATCTTAAAATGATTATTTGGGGCAAGATGGAAAAATGTCATGTTTTAGTCTATTCTGATCTTTCAATTTCTGTTTTCCAAAGGAGAAATTTTATTATAAGGGCAGGAAAGTGATCAGCTTGTCAAATCTGCATATTTTTGACATCTTCATATTCTCTTGTCATTTTAAAAAATCAGCAGTAAAGCATGAACTATAAAAAGAGATATGGAAATATGGTACATAGGAGAGACCTTTCATACGAAGACATTTAGATATTCTGTATCACCCAATTGCCAAATAAAATGGCTTTCTCCAAAGCACGTAAGTTCTTACAATCTTATTTGCTGATCTACTTTACTTGGAAACTTTCTCTTTTCAAGAGTAAATCTTATATTGCTAAAGTGGTCAAAAGATCATGCTTCAATAAGATAAAAAACTGAGGAATTTAAATACATCACTGACTTTCAGCAAAGATAATAGGTTTGCATGTTTTTATATTTGAAAACAGTTATTTTGAAACAGTATTTTATTTTTAAATATTAGTATATATACACACAAACTTCCACTCTCCATATATGAGCATGTGTATGTACGTATTATACATGTTATATAGGTACTCAAAGTAAACTGATTTCAGTATTAAAAATTAGATATGTAATAGTTTTCAAATATTACATAGGAAAACACTAAACAATTTTAAGTAAATTAAATTAAATTAACTAAATTAAATTAATCAATTAATTTAAATAAACAAAAACATATTAAAATAGGATAAGAAGGTACCTACTTTTCTTCAATGAAGTCACATTACCAGATATGGTCAAATTACATTCAATGATACTAAAATAACACTATGGGCCTGATGGCTGAACTGTTAAAAGTTATCTATGAACAATGATTGAGTTATAAATAAATCTATTTTCCACCACTATGGCTTTGAGAATAATTATTACCAAAAATTAATATATAATAAAATATAAAATATATGCACTTAAATACAATAATTTTTAAAAATTGGAATGAATGAAGTCATGTTGGAAGGAAAAATGTCAATTTTGAGGAAGGGGTTTACATCAAAAAACTTATGAGGATTTAGTATTTCAACATATTATGGGGAATTAACACAGATAGATATATGTCTAGATTGATAGCTAGATAAATAGATATAAATATATTTTCAATATATATATGTACTTAGACACATACATAAGACACAAATATCTCAATGTATATATATTAAATATATTAAAAGAGAAGTGAATAAAGAATATGAAAAAACTTGACTCAAAAAAAGAGTTGTATTACTAGTAGTCGTATGAAAGTCTATAATAACTAGTAATAAGAGAAGTACAAATAAAAATAATTCATGCTCACCTAATTGACAAAGATGACAAAAAATGTTAATGGTCTACTTACAGGCACTCTAATGTTGTCTTGATGAATGTCTGAATTGTTTCAAAGATTCTGGAAAGCAATTTGAAATTATACTTAGAAAATAGAGTGTCTAAATGCCTGTAACTTTTGCCCCCAGAGATTCTTCAACTAGGAATCCCACTGTTTGTCCCAAGGAGGCTACAGACAGAAAGTCTTCCTTTTTCATGGTGACACAAATTAAGTAGAAACAATAATTGTCAATTGATTGGGGAATGGTTAAATAAACTGTAGCACACACGTGTAATGAAATATATAACTTTACCACAACAAGCTATGAATATAAATAATTCACAGAAACATAGAGAGACTTAAATAAACTAAATGTAGAGTTAAATAAGTGAAGGTATACAGCAACATGCACATAATAAAACAATGTGAGTAGGAAAAACAATGAAATGAAAATGAACAGTGGACTAGTATAATGGCAAAGCTTAATACCAAAGGAGAAATGAGAAGTTATCTACCCCTCCTTTTCCTCAAGAGGTGGGAGACCATGGGTGTAGGAATTTACAATTGTTTTTAGTTGCAGACATTTTTCTGGTTGTTTCCATTGAAATGCTCCCCTTCTACCCTTTCCTTTCATCTTTGTTGCAAAAGAGGCTTAGTGAGGGTGGTGGTAGGGCTATACTGGGAAATGAATGTGATAGAAAAATAAAAGACATATTTTTAAAAAAAATGATAGTAAACAAATAGGTTTCTGCAGGACTAAAAATAGAAAATATTTCATTTTTGAAAGGAATGATGAAGGAAGGAGATAACATTTGTAGCAGAAAACACATTGGCTTGGGAGTCATAGGATGTGATTTTTAATCTTGGCTCTGACATATATGTATCTGATCTTGGGCAAGTCTCTTTGTAAAAGGAAGGGTAGAACTAGATGCCCTTTCAAGTCCCTGCCTATTCTAAATGATTCTTGGCAAGTTAGCATCTTCATAACACTTTAATGTCTGCTAAGTACTGACATTCATACATTTGACATTCACAACAGCTCTTCAAGGCAGTTATTATTAACCCTATTTCAGTGATGAAAAACCTAAACCTCTGTGGTCACCTAGCTAGTAAGTGTCTGAAGCAGGAAACAAACTCTAAGTTTAACCTAAAACTCCCTCATTGTGCTAATAAACTCAGTTTTGGATATTCAGCATCTTCCCAATTCCCCCAGCCTCCTTTCCTACGCTGTTTAGTGGGCTGTTGAGTTGAGCATTCAATTCATCCCAAAGCCTTCTTTTCTAGAGGGCCAGATCTATATTTTTCACCTTACTCTGAATTTATCATCCACACATCTGTTTGATTTGAGTTCAAGGGAACAAGATACTCCCCTCATTTTTTCCAACACTTTCAATATTCCTTTTGTGAGTTTTCTCCCTCCACTGAAAGCAAGGACTGTCTTTTTTTTTCTTATTTGTATGCTGAGTGTTCAGCATAGTGCCTGGCACATAATAGGTATTTTGTAAGTGCTTATTGAATTGACACTAAGAGCAGTGTTCTACACACCATACCAGCTAGATGATCCAGTTTATATATAACTTTATTATATAATTATAAATTTAATATATAAATAAATATTTATGAATTTAATAAACAAATGAGTGTGCATATATACAACTATATTATCAAAGACTTTAATGAATTCCAAATTAGGATGTTTATCAAATTGGTCAATGATACAAAGATGAGAAAGAGAACAGATAAGATGATAAACATGATCACCAAATCTTTAGACTTTTAAAGATGGGTAGAATATAAGATTATATTGACTAGGTATACATCACACAAAGTCCTAAACTGGAGGTCAAAAATATTAAAATATATGTGTAGGAGGAGAGAAGCAAAGCTAGATAATAGTTCAAGTTGTTTTGTTTTTTTCTTAAATCATAAGAAGTTTAAGAGATTGTAAATGCCAAATGAGTCACTACTATAATAAGTCAGCTTGTATAAACTTATGTGAATATAAGCTACAATAAGAGAGGTGATGGCCTTACTTTCTGCCCTTGTCAGATTGAATTTGGAATATTATATTCAGTTCCTAGCACCATATTTAAAAAAAGACACCATCTGGACCATATCCAGAGAAAAGTGGCCAGGATAGTTATGTGATTCAAAATCGAGTCACATCAGTGTTGAGTGAAAGAATTGGGGGTTGTCCTGGTGAAAAGATGACTTCAGTGCTGATGAGATGATGAGATGTGAGAAGTGGGCAATGTAATGAGACATGTTGACTGTTTAAGAATTTAGTAAATTGTGAGGGGGGGGGGGAGTCAGATTTAGTTTTTTTGGACCCTGAAGGGGTTATTGGTAGCAATGGGTAGAATTTACTGAAATATCAAAAAGTGGAATAAATTATCCCTAAAGAGAGTTAATTTTTCATCTCTGGATAACATTAAGCAGAGCTTATATAATTATTTGTCAGATCATCTTTGAAGGAATTCCTGCTGAAGCAAGAGTCCTACTAGTTTATCTCTGAGGTCACTTTCATCTGAGAAGTAGCTACTTCTCGGGCATCAGAGCCATATAATGATAATTTTCTTTTAATATTAAAGATGTTTTTTTCCCATTTTACGAGTGGAAAAATTGTGGAGCTGTATTGAGAGAGAGGGAAGAAATTACTGGATCAAAAGTCACAAGATCTGGGTTTTAGTTCTGGCTCAGCTACTATACAACTCTGTAACATCCCCAGGCAAAAGCAATCTTTTCCTTCTCTGAATTCCTATGACAAGCTACACTTCTGTTACTTCTGGTTTTATATTCATCTTTTAGTAGCATTATTTGTGCATACAGCAGAGTCGACAGATTCTACATTTTCCCAATATAGGAATTCTTTGCAGACAAATGCTGCTTCTTGCCCCATCTCTGAGATATTTCAACAATTAGCTACAGTTGATTCAAATAAATATACTCATTGGTAAGCCTCCTCTAGATCATCTTAAAAATAAAGATACCAGCCCTTATGCTAAATCCCTTACCAGGCTGCTTCTAAAAAAGTGCTTCCTAATAAGAGCCATTAGCACTGTGCCTATAAATTATCTTAACTGTACCTATTAAATTGTTTGATTTCCTTTAAATGGAACTCTTTTTTGGATGTTTTTTTTTTCCTGAATCTCAAATTATTTTGGTAAGATCATCTCTAAGAGGGGGTAGCTAGGTTGTTCAGTGAATGGAGAGCCAGGCCTACAGATGAGAGGTCCTAGGTTCAAATCTGGCCTCAGACACTTCCTAGCTGTGTGACCCTGGGCAAGTCACTTAACCTTCATTGCCTACCCCTTACTGCTCTTCTGCCTTAGAACCAATACACAGTAGTGTTGTGGGGAAGATTATTACTTAGTTTTTAGCTTAGTATTAGTTTTAGACCTAGCAGGAAGGGCTAGAGAATTCCAAGATGGAATGAAGAAGCAGGAAGTGTGATTCTTACTCTCTGAGAGGGACTCCATGGTGGTTGGGGCAAGTTGCAACTGACTTTAGGAGACGCCAGATTGCCAGAGATCCTGTGGAAAGACTGTCACCTACTTGTGGGAGATTTTGGTAGAGACTGCTAATCCCAACCTGAGTTGCAGGCCAACTTGGGCTGGGTCAGCTCCCAGAATCTACCTACCTGGAAGAGTATGGCAGGTGGTCCTGGAGGAGCAGAAACACCACCAGAGTGGAGCTGGACACTACTGTGAGGATATCCACTTCAATCCTGCTTTTCCCTGGGCCCCGTCTTGATTAGGTCTCAGTTAGTGTAGATAAGTCCCTTCCCTGACCCTGGGGTTTGCCCCTAGTCTGAAGAGTGTAGTAACCCCCATTCCCATCCTTATTCTTAGTTGTCCCTGATTAAAAGTGTTATAAACCTCTTGCTTTTACTTGCTGGTTTCCATAGGCCTAGATTAGATACTACAGAGTGCCAATTGGGTCCAACTGCCACTTCAGTAGCAGTCACCTCCTTTGCAGTAAAACCTGGTCTCCCAACCTTGTTTGGTCCTGTCCATCTGTCATTCCTGTCTCCCTCACCCCATTGTGAACCCACAGATAATTTATTTAACTTCCCTGGTAATCCTCCATTATAGTAGTGATTCTAAGATGGAAAGTAAGGGTTCGAAAAAGAAAGATGATTTCTAAGATCCTTGATGTCACCCTCTAAGATGATCTTTGAAATAACATCAGTGTTCAAAAGAAAATAAAAATGTTTACTTCAGCATGACTACTACTTGGATGTAATCATAACATTCTAAGCACTTAAAGATAAAAATGGGCTTTATTTGTGTTGCCTTAGTGACTGAAACAATTAGAAAAAAAAGCATTTACTTGAACACAGCTAAGACACCTACTCGTTTTGTGTATGTTCTTTCACAACTAAGTTCTATGTATTAAAATCATAGATTGAGAGCTGGATGCCATTTAGCCTAAGTGACACAGAGGTTAAGCAACTTAACCAAGGTAACACACACAGTATATGGCAGAGTAGGGATTCTAAGGAAATTATTATTATTTCGAGCCTAACATTCTTTCCCTCTACAAAGTAGCCTCTCTACATCTAAAATATTATAGATGATGTAAGCATTTAAACACTAGTTTTATTTAGACAGATATAAAATATTCTATTAAAGGAATATATCCTTTGCCTTTTAGTCCAAATATAATATAAATAATGTTGGGAATTTTCCTAGCAATTTTTTGACATAATCATATAGATATATGTCTGTGATTGATTTTTTTAAAACTAAAAATCTTTACCTGTTGCCTTAGAATCAATGCAAGATATTGATTCCAAGGCAGAAAAATGGTAAGAGCTACACAATGAGGGTTAAGTGATATGCCCAGGGTCATACAGTTGTAAAGTGTTTGAGGCCAGATTTGAACCCTCCATCTCTAGGCCTGATTCTCACCTTACTGAGCTACCCACTTATCTCCTGATTGATTTTTTTAATGTTTTTATTTCTTTTAACATTTATTTTTTAAAATATCCAAATTATTTGCCTATCTTTAGCCTGTCCTCCACATATTGATAAGTCAAATAACATATCAACTATACATGGGAAATCATGCAAAACATATTTCCAGATTATCCATGTTACCAAAAAAAAAGGTAAGAAAAATAAATTGAAATACATGCACATTTATATACACTTCAGTTTGAACTCGGAGTTCATCAATTCTTTCTCTCAAAGTAAATAATATTTTTAATCATGAGTTGCTCGGAATTATCTTGGATAATCGTCTTGATCAAAGTAGTTAAGTCTTTTTCAGTTGATGTTAAAATATTGTGATTATTGTGAACAGTGATTTCCTGATTCTTTACACTTTACTTTCAATCAATTTAAATAGTTCTTTAAAATTGTTTTTTCTCCTCAAAAGCATCTTTTATTATTTATTATAGCCTACTAACATTTCATCATAATCATATATCTCAATCTGTTCACTTATTCCCCAACTGAACATCTCATCAATTTCTAACTCTTTGTCACCAGAAAAAGAAATTCTAAATATTTTTACGCATATAGGTCTTTTACCATATATATGTATATATATGTAAATATATCCATATTGTTGAGAGACAGAGAAATAGGTGGCTTTTCTGGGTCAAAGAGTATGAACAGAAACTTAGGTATAGTTCTAAATTGTTTTCCAGAATGGTTGTACCAATTCATAATTCATGTGTGTACCTATTTTCCCTCACCCCTTCCAGCATTTGTCATTTTTGATTTCTGTCATGTTACCCTATCTTAGAGGTATCGGCTGATATTTCAGAATTGTTTTATTATCCATTTCTCTAATCAATAATTATTTAGATGATTTTAAAATATGACTAAAGATAATTCTGATCTCTTCTTTTGAAAACTGTTAGTTGATAACCTTTAATCATTTTTCAACTAAAGAATGGCTTATAATTTTATTACTTTGGCCCAGATACTTATATATTGGTGAAATGAGGCCTTTAGCAAAGAAACTTTCCATATTTCCCCCCTTTTAATACTTTCCTTATAACTATGGTTTTATTGGTTTTCTTTGTACAAAATATTTCCAATTTCATGTAATCCAAACTATTATGCTGCCCATGATTCTATCTATCTCTTATATTGTCATACACTTTCAGGTAAAATTTTTCACGCTTCCATAATTTGCGTATGATATCACTCTTTATATCTATTTTCACCTTATCTTGGTAAACAGTGTGAGATGTTGGTGTATGCCCAGTTTAACTAAGCTACTTATAATTTTCCAAGCAAATTTTGTCAAATGGTTGGCTCTGACTCCCTAAATCTAGGTTCTTTAGGTTTATCAAGCAGAAAGTTGCTATAGTTTTTTCCTAGTGTTTGATAAACCTAAAGATGCTAGGTTTCTATAAGTATAACAGCATATCAGCTGCAGAAAGTTATATTATTTCTTCATTGCCTATTTTTATTTTTTCAATTTATTTTTCTGCTCTTGTTGTTATGAATAACATTTCTTGTACAATATTAAATAATATTCATTAGACAAATTGGACTACAGCTTTGCTTTCTCTGTTCTGTTTTAAAACTATATTTGATTCATTGAAGGAATTTGAAGGTACTCTTTAATCTATTATTCTAAATTATTTATATTGAATTGGAATTAATTGTTCTTTAAATATTTGGTAGAGGAAGCCAAGATGGCAGAGTAGAAGCACAACAGTCAAGCTTTTCCAACATTCCCCTCTAAGGAACTTTAATGTAATGTTTCAAATCAATTTTTAGACTTGCATACCAACAGAAGTGCAGAGTGAGACATTTTTCCATCTCATATTAACTCAGAAGGTGGGAAAGGGAGATCTGTGATATGGGGATGGAGGATTTCTTGATCCTGCAATCATTCAAGCACAATGATGGGACTTGCTGATGAGTATAGCTGCTGCAGCAGCAACTTTCGGATCTTTAAATGTTAAGGGAATAGGACAATTGATCAGAAAGAGACTATAGGGGAAGCACATTGGGAACAGGGCCACAAGCTGTTAGACAACTCCATTGTTTATATTCACTTCTGGGTCACACTTCAAGGATGGAGAGGAGCATTTTTGGTAACAAGTATCAGAGACACTGAGGAACAGTTGGGTTTGATATCTCAGTGAAGTAGGAGCCTGAACATATGTTTTCACTTTTTTTATATTTGCTTTTGCACTTTGGTTAATATAATATGGAGATGTATTTTGTCTGACTATACATGTGTAAAATTGATATCATATTGCTTGCTTTTTGAAATGGTTGGAGAGAAAAAGAAAATTTGGGACTCAAAAAATTATAAAAGAATATTTTATTTTTCGAAATGTAACAAAATAAATTATGTGTTTATGTATAAACATTGATTACAATCAAGGCTAATTTTTAAATGATTAGTTGATCAATCATTTCATATCCAATGTGATGAGTGGTTGTATGAAGAAGAATTAAAGAATATATGCCAAAATCATATAAAGTCAATACCAAATAATGAGAAACAAATAATTGCAACAAAATTGCCACGTTGAATTTTTTTAAGAATCCACTAAACTATAATGACCATTATGTTGAAAGAGCTGTTCACTTTTTTAAACTAAGGAGATGATTCAAAGATATGACTTAAATATCTACTTTTATTTAAATATGGATTTTTCTTCTTTGATGTTATAGGAACTTAAACTAATGAAAGGAAATACAATCAATATAATTGTGGGTAATACTATTAATAGAAATATTAGTTGACTGTAAGATATTTGAGTAATTACTCATAATGAAACTCAGTATCCCAAAATTCACAGAAAAAAAAAGAAATTATGTGCAAAGGGTAATAGAACTGGAAATCACAAGATAAAAATACTGAGGAAATTATAAGTCTGATTAAATAGCAGAAAAGAATTATAATATTTAGAACTAACAATCAGAATTCCCACTCTCCTTCTACCCCATTTCTCACACAGAGTTCAGTGAAAAAAGTGTAAATATGTAAAATTATGATTCAGGGTCTTGATGTAAGTATCTCTATCAACTCTCCATGCTCCAGTAAAGTAGCCTCAACCATATCCCTCTGCTCACAAAGAACAGAAGATGATGAATCCATTTACTAAGAATACTAAGAAGAATGAATAGAACTGATGACAGTGTAAGGTGAAGAGGGAAAGACCACCAATGCCAGAAAACAAAAAGTGGATTAAAAACTCAGCTATGGCCAGTCATCTTCCTTCCTTTTCCCCACCCAAGAGTTTACTGAGGGAGGGAATCATTAACTTGATTAATCCCCATATGCACAACTAGAAGACTAAAGAAAATCTGAATACTGAGCCTTGGTGTTTTGTATAAAAAAAGTTAGAATAGACTACATGGAAGAAGCATATTAAAGACATATTATTGTGAATACTTAAAAAACAAATTATAAAAAAAGGAAATTATATACCATAAATATTGGATAAAAACCAAGATTACTATCAGATACACCATCAGGAGAATCATAAAAAACAGAAACAATAAAGAAAACATTTAAATGAGCCCAAAACACCATGAACACATATTTTACTAAGAGAATTGTACCAAAATAAAAAAAAAATAATAAAGTATGCTCAACAAAAAAAGGCCAGAATGGCTCAAAAGAGAAATAATAATTGCAGAATTGTAAATCATAAGAAAATGTTATATCATGTCCATCAATTGAGAAATACTTATAATAAGAGATAACCTCATTATACATATATATATATATATATATAATGACAATATTGTTGTAAGGGATGACACTATAATGCAATAAATTAAGTCAAAACAATAGATAATCAATACCAATCCATTAAATCAAAAGATATATCCTTTCTTTAAAAAATCAATAACCAACAAATGAAAAGAAACCTTTAAATCATTACTCTTAATTTTCTACTAAGTATTTCTGCTCCACTGTTTTGAGAGAATGTACTTTTTGATTGTGTTATGGTGGTAGAATATTTATATGATGAGAAGAATTTGTGGTGGAAAAATGTAAAGTCCATCATCTTAAGAATATTTTTGGAAAATGGATTAAAAAACAAATCCCTAACAGAAAAAATTCAGTATACTGACTTTTGTAATTTTTTTTATTTATTTGTTTTGCTTGAACATTCTGACAATTAGAACAATTTTGAATTCTAAACCAGCTCTATTTAAGAAAGCAGAACATGATTTAGAATGTTTTTACATATTTAGATGACTACCAGTGTTCAAAATTCTCATCTTAATTTGCATCCAGGGAAACTGTGCTTGTGGGAGTTCTGAAGAAATAAGAATTCAGTACCATTATCCAAGATTATTCTGTCTATATAATACTATTTGTTACATTTGAAAATTAAGCTAAATTGAGAGATAGCATTCTGAGAATAATCAATTAATTATTTAGGCTACAAGTAACCAATAAACTGGATCAATGGCTTTCAGTGACAAAAAGCTTGAGTGAAAGTTGAAAGGATATTTTAAACATGAGTCTTCCTTCTAATTGGCCTAACAGTACATCATTTGGACTTCCCTTGGAAGAGGTAAAACAATCTTACACAAATCTTATGTCTTTCTTCCCTTTTCATCTCTTCATCTCCCTGACTTATTTTCAATTCACAGCTAAAAGTAACCTCATCTAATAACTCTCAATACTAGGCAAATATTTCAGTAAGGAGATGGGATCAGAGTTACCTCAGTTCTTCCCATTCAGAAAATGGGAATAATCTTCAGATAACAGGATAAGACTACTGACTATAGGAGTAGTCTGCAGCAGCTTGGTTTGAATCAACTTGAATTTGAAATAAGTGAATAATGAGAAAGGCTACAAAGGAACTTGAGTTTGGGATAACTGGATATTGAGAGAGGTTACAATAAACAATAGCAATAGTAGCCTACATAAGACTGGAGATTCAATGCATAAAGGAAATTATTTCTGAGTGAATATTATTGTTGTTCATACTTTGTTTTGTTTTGACTTTTTTGGAAATGGACCAAAACATCATAATTATGATTTTTCAACTTGCTCATAAACTCAATTTAAATGAGGCAGAGATGCAAAAAGTCTGCAACTTCATTTTTCCACAGTTATTCAGGTCTAGTGGCAAGAAAAAGGTCAAAATGATTGGCAATGAGATGTAATGGATGATTTTTGAGTCTTCAGTGTCTGACCGTACTTACTTACTAAGAGGTCAAGAAGGGTATATGATTTAGACATAAAAGGTGATACTATAACCAAATTAGGAGAACAAGGAATAGGTTTTGTTTTTTTTTTCTGTCAGAACTGTGGATAAGGAATGATTTATAACCAAAGATTGATAATTTTGATTATATTAAATTATAGTTTTGTATTTTTTATAAAACAATGAATGCAAGATGAAAAGGAAAAAGAAAGTTGGGATTTTTTATAACAAGTATCTGACAAAGTTTTCATTTCTTGAATATATGAATAACTGAATAAAATTTATAAAAAATATAAATCATTCTCCAATTGAAAAATGGTCAATGTATACAAGGAGGCAGTTTTCATTTGAAGAAATTGAAGATATCTATAGTCATGTGAAAAAATGTTCTGAATCACTTTTTACTAAAGAATTAAAAACTAAAACTACTCTGAGGTACCACTCTGTATCTATCTTATTAGCCATTATGAAAAAAATAATAAATGTTGCTTGAGATTTGGGAAAATTGGGACACATACACTGTTGGTGGGCTTGTAAATTGATATAATCATTCTGGAAAGCAATTTTGAACTAAACCCAAAGGAGCTAAAAACTGTTCATACTCTGATCTAGCAATAGCACTACTTGATCTGTTTCCCAAAGAAATAAGGAAAATTACAAAAAGGGGGAATAAAGACCTATCCATATAAAAACATTTACTGAATATCTTTTTTTTTACTGTTAGCTCCTTTATTTTTTAAATATAATTCTCTTTTATTTTAAAAAAATATTTTCCCACATTTACATGATTCATTCTCTTTCCCTCTCCCCTCCCAGAGTTGACAAGCAATTCCACTGTGTTGTACAAATGTTACCATTTGATAGCTATTTCCGCATTATTCATTTTTACCATAGAGCAATCTTTTAAACCTGAAACTCCAAATTATATACCCATATACACAAATGATGAGTAATAAATCGTAAGTTTTTCATTTGCATTTCTATTCCCATAGGTCTTTCTCTCAATGTGAAGAGCATTCTTTCTCAAAAGTCCCTTAGGAATATCCAGGTTTACTGTATTACTACTCATAGTAAAGTCCATCACATTGGATAGTTTCATAATGTATCCCCTTCAGTGAACAGTATTCTTTTGGTTCTGCTTGTATCTCTCTTTTTAGCAATTATGAAAAAAAAAACTCTACATTAGTTCCTGGAGGTCTTTCCAATTCATATAGAAATCCTCCAATTTATCACTTCTTATAGCACACTAGTGTTCCATCACCGTCAGACACCAAAATTTGTTCAGCCATTCTCCAATCAAGGAACAGCCCCTCATTTTCCAATATTTTGCCACCACAAAGAGCATAGTTATGAATATTTTTGTACAAACATTTTTCATTATTATCTATTTGGGGTACAAAACCAATAGTGGTATTGCTGGACCAAAGGGTATGCATACTTTTAAAGCCCTTTGTGCAAAATTCCAAATTGCATTCCAGAATAGTTGGATTAATTCACAACTCCACCAGCAATGCATTAGTGTTCCAATTTTGCCACAACCCGTCCAACATTTATTATTTTCTTTTAGTGTCATACTGTTCAATCTGCTAGTTGTGAGGTAGTATCTTGGCATTGTTTTCATTTGTATTTATCTAATTATGAGGGATTTAGAACACTTTTTCATGTGCTTATTGATAATTTTGATTGCTTTATCTGACAACTGCCTAGTCATGTCCCTTGACCATTTGTCAATTGAGGAATGGCTTGATTTTTTGTACAATTGACGTAGCTCCATACAAATTTGAGATATTAGATCTTTGTCATAGATATTTGCTATAAAATATTTCCCCAATTTGTTGCTTCCCTTTTAAATTTTGGTTGCATTGGTTTTGTTTGTACAGAAACTTTCTAATATAATATATTCAGAATTATTCATATTATATTTTATAATGTTCTCTATCTCGTGCTTGGTCTAAATTCCTTCTTTTCCCATAGATCTGACAGGTATACTATTTTATGTTCACCTAATTTGTTTATAATTTCCTTCTTTATATTTAAGTTAGTTACCCAATTTGAATTTATCTTAGTATATGGTGTGAGATGTTGATCTGTACCTAATTTCTACCATTGAAAGACTTTTTATGTAGTAGCAAAGAATAAGAAATTGAGGAGCTGTCTATCAATTAGGGAATGGCCGAACAAGTTTTGGTATATGATTATAATAGAATACTATTTTGCTATAAGAAATGACAAGCAACAACATTTCAAAAAACCTGGAAAGCTGTACATGAACTGATACAAAATGAAATAAGCAGGACCAGAATAACATGGCACACTGTAACAGCAATATTTTTTGATGAACAACTGTAAATGACATGGTTATTCTGATTGATACAGGGATCTAAAGCAAACCAAGAGATTCAAGACAAAATATATAATCCTCCTCCAAAGAAAGAACTGCTAAAGTTTGAATGCAAACCAAAAGCTAGTTTTCCTCCTCCTCCTCCTTGTTTCATTGCTGTCATTCTCCTCCTCCTCCTTCTTCCTTTTTCTTCTTCCTTCTTCCTTCTTCCTTTTTCCACAGAACTACTAATAGGGAAAAACTGTTTTACATGATTGCACACATAAAATCTATGTCAATTTCCTTGCCATGTGGTGGGGACAGTGAGTTAGAGAGAGGGAATGAGATGGTAGAAGGGTTTGAAATTCAATTTTTTAAACATTTATTAATATTTATTTTTTAGAAAAGTTAACATGGTAACATAATGCATGCTCTTTCCCCTTCACCCCCTGAGGTCCCCTCCCCCATAGATGATGCATATTTCCACTGGTTTTAACATGTGACATTGATCAAGACCTATTTCCAAATTGTTGATAGTTGCATTGGTGTGGTAGTTTCTAGTCTACATCCCCAATCATGTCCACCTCAAACCATGTGTTCAAGAGGGTGTTTTTCCTCTATTTCCACTCCTGTAGTTCTTCCTCCGAATGTGGGTAGTGTTCTTTTCCATAGGTCCCTCAGAACTGTCCTGGGTCATTGCATTCCTGCTAGTACAGAAGTCCATTACAATCGATTTTACCACAGAGTATTGGTCTCTGTGTACAATGCTCTTTCTGGCTCTGCTCTTTCACTCTGCATCAATTCCTGGAGGTCTTTCCAGTTCACATGGAATTCCTCCAGTTTATTATTCCTTTGAGCACAATAGTATTTCATCACCAGCATATACCACAATTTGTTCAGCCATTCCCCAATTGAAGGGCATACCCTAATTTCCCAGTTTTTTGCCACCACAAAAAGCACAGCTATAAATATTTTCATGCAATTCTGTTTATCTATGATCTCTTTGGGGTACAAACCCAACAATTGTATGGCTGGATCAAAGGGCAGGCATTCTTTTATAGCCCTTTGAGCATAGATCCAAATTGCCAGCCAGAATGGTTGGATCAGATCATAGCTCCACCAGCAATGCATTAATGTCCCAATTTTGACACATCCCCCCGAACATTCATTATTCTCCCCTTCTATCATTTTGCCAATCTGCTAGGTGTGAGATGATACCTCAGAGTTGTTTTGATTAGCATTTCCTTAATTATAAGAGATTTAGAACACTTTCTCATGTACTTATTGATACTTTTGATTTCTTTACCTGAAAATTGCCTATTCATGTCTCTTGTCCATTTATCAATTGGGGAATGGCTTGATTCTTTATATAATTGATTTAACTCCTTGTATATTTGAGTAATTAGACCCCTGTCAGAGTTTATTGTTATAAAGAATTTTTCCCAATTTGTTGTTTCCCTTCTGATTTTGACTACATTGTTTTTTTTTGTACAAAAGCTTTTTATTTTAATATAATCAAAATAATTTATTTTACATTTTGTAATTTTCTCTAACTCTTGCTTGGTTTTAAAATCTTTCCTTTCCCAGAGATCTGACAAGTATACTATTCTGTGTTCACTTAACTTATTTATAGTTTCCCTCTTTATATTCAAGTCATTCACCCATTCTGAATTTATCTTGGAGTAGGGTGTTAGATGTTGATCTAAACCTAATCTCTCCCATATTGTTTTCCAAATTTCCCAGCAGTTTTTGTCAAATAGTGGATTCATGTCCCAAAAGTTGGGCCCTTTGGGTTTATCATAAACTGTCTTGTTGATGTCATTTACCCCAAGTCGATTCCACTGATCCTCCCTTCTATCTCTTAGCCAGTACCATATTGTTTTTTTTTTATTTTAAACATTTATTATTATTTATATTTTAGAAAAGTTAACATGGTTACAAGATTTATGCTCTTACTTTCCCCTTCACTCCCTGAACTTCCCCCTCCCCTGGCCGATATGCATTTCCACTGGTTTTAATATGTGTCATTAATCAAGACCTATTTCCCAATTGTTGATAGTTGCATTGGTATGGTACGTTCGATCCCCTATCATGTCCTCATCATCCCATGTATTCAAGCAGTTGATTTTATTCTGTGTTTCCTCTCCTACTGTTCTTCCTCTGCATGTGGGTAGCAATCTTTTCCATAAATCCCTCAGAATTGTCCTGGGTCATTGCATTGCTGCTAGTACAGAAGTCCATTGCATTTGATTTTACCACAGTATATCAGTCTCTGTGTACAATGTTCTTCTGGCTCTGCTCCTTTCACTCTGCATCAGGCAGCTGGGTGGCTCAGTGGATTGAGAGCCAGGCCTAGAGACTGGAGGTCCTAGGTTCAGCGTGGGGCTAGCAACCCCACCCTGTAAAAACTACATCTGCTAAAGAAACTGCAGCCTAAAGTAGGGGCAGCTGGCCTAGCTCAGTGGATTGAGAGCCAGGCCTAGAGGCAAAAGGTCCTAGGTTCAAATCCGGGCTAAGACACTTCCCAGCTAGGTGACGCTGAGCGACTGTGGGACCCACTGCCTACTGGTTGTGGCCCTATGCTACTAGAATGGAGTCCCAGGATAAAAAAAAAATATCAGTCTCTGTGTACAATGTTCTTCTGGCTCTGCTCCTTTCACTCAGCATCAGTTCCTGGAGGTCTTTCCAGTTCACACGGAATTCCTCCAGTTTATTATTCCTTTTAGCACAATAGTATTCCATCACCCGCATATACCACAGTTTGTTCAGCCATTTATTTCCCAATTGAAGGACATACCCTCATTTTCCAGTTTTTTGCCACCACAAAAAGCACGGCTATAAATATTTTCGTGCAAGTCTGTTTATCTATGATCTCTTTGGGGTACAAGCCCAGGAATGGTATCAAAGGGCAGGCATTTTTTATAGCCCTTTGAGCATAGATCCAAATTGCCCTCTAGAATGCTTGGATTAGTTCACAGCTCCACCAGCAATGCATTAATGTCCCAATTCTGCCACATCCCCTCCAACATTCGTTAATCTCCCCTTCTTTCATTTTAGCCAATCTTCTAGGTGTGAGGTGATACCTCAGAGTTGTTTTGATTTGCATTTCTCTAATTATTAGAGATTTAGAACACTTTCTCATGTGCTTAATGATAGTTTTGATTTCTTTGCCTGAAAATTTCCTATTCATGTCTCTTGCCCATTTATCAATTGGGGATTGGCATGATTTTTTATACAATTGATTTAACTCCTTATATATTTGAGTAATTAGACCCTTTTCAGAGTTTTTTGTTATAAAGATTTTTTCCCAGTTTGTTGTTTCCCTTCTGATCTTGGCTACATTGGTTTTTTTTGTACAAAAGTTTTTTAGTTTTACATAATCAAAATAATTTATTTTACATTTTGTAATTTTCTCTAACTCTTGCTTGGTTTTAAAATCTTTCCTTTCCCAGAGATCTGACAAGTATACTATTTTGTGTTCACTTAACTTATTTATAGTTTCCCTCTTTATATTCAAGTCATTCACCCATTCTGAATTTATCTTGGTGTAGGGTGTGAGATGTTGATCTAAACCTAATCTCTCCCATATTGTTTTCCAAATTTCCCAGCAGTTTTTGTCAAATAGTGGATTTTTGTTCCAAAAATTGGGCTCTTTGGGTTTATCATATACTGTCTTGCTGAAGTCACTTACCCCAAGTCTATTCCTCTGATCCTCCCTTCTGTCTCTTAGCCAGTACCATACTGTTTTGATGACTGCTGCTTTATAGTATAGTTTAATATCTGGTACTGCTAGGCCCCCTTCCTTCACATTTTTTTTTCATTATCGCCCTTTATATTCTTGATCTTTTGTTATTCCAAATGAACGTTGTTATAGTTTTTCCTAATTCAGTGAAAAAGATTTTTGGTAGTTTGATAGGTATGGCACTAAATAGGTAAATTAATTTGGGTACAAGGGTCATTTTTATTATCTTAGCTCGTCCTACCCATGAGCAATCAATGTTTTTCCAATTGTTTAGATCTAGTTTTAATCGTCTGGAAAGTGTTTTGTAGTTGTTTTCATATAATTCCTGTGTTTATTTTGGTAGATAGATTCTTAGTATTTTATATTGTCTAGGGTGATTTTAAATGGTGTTTCTCTTTCTACCTCTTGCTGCTGTGATGTATGAAGCTCCTTTAACAATCTCAGGGAGCTGCTTCCACAGTCAAGGACCTCTCTGCACTGGGTCCCCACTCAAGGTCCTCTCCTGCACTCAGGATCAGCCCCTTAGTCCACACCCCAGTCAGCCCTTTAATCAGTGCCTCAGGGAGAGCCTGTGTCAGCCCCTTCAACTGGGCTTGTGCTCCTGGTCTGGGCTCAGGGTCTGTGCTCAGAGTCTGCGAGTTCCTCTGACTCCCGATGGGGGGGGTTCCCAAGTCTTGCTGCTCCCAGGAACAAGCCCTGGTGAGCTGCCAATGACCCAATGGGTGCCCCAAACCTGCTCCGAACTCCTGTGCTCTGGCTTTGGCGCGGTAGGTGGTGTGGGGGTGGGGGAGGGGGTTGCTCTGCTCGTGTTTTTGTGGGAGCTGTTTCACCCCTTTATAGCATGAAAATGCCCCGTTTCCACGTACCTCCGATGCTGCTCCCTGTTTTGGGGTCCCTTCTTTCCTCTGGATTTGTTTTTATGTCTTCTTGAAGAGTCCTATATGCGTGGGTTAGGAGAAGTCAAGCAGCTGCTTTTTACTCTGCCACCATCTTAACCCAGAACCTCCAACATATTGTTTTAATCACTGCTGCTTTATAGCATAGTTTAATATCTGGTACTGCTAGGCCCCCTTCCTTCACATTTTTTTCATTATTTCCCTTGATATTCTTGACCTCTTGTTATTCCAAATGAAATTTGTAATAATTTTTCCTAATTCAGTAAAGACGTTTTTTGGTAATTTGATAGGTATGGTGCTAAATAGGTAAATTAATTTGGGTAGAATGGTCATTTTTATTATGTTAGCTCGTCCTACCCATGAGCAATCTATGGCTTTCCAATTGTTGAGATCCAGCTTTATTTGTTTGGAAAGTGTTTTGTAGTTATTTTCATATAATTGCTTTGTTTGTTTTGGTAGATAGATTCCTAAGTACTGTATATTGTCTAGGGTGATTTTAAATGGTGTTTCTCTTTCTACCTCTTGCTGCTCTGATCTGTTGGAAATATATAGAAATGCTGATGATTTATGTGCATTTATTTTGTATCCTGCAACTTTGCTAAAGTTGTTGATTATTTCTACTAGCTTCTTAGTTGATTCTCTAGGATTCTTTAAGTAGACCATCATATCATCTGCAAAGAATGATAGCTTAGTCTCCTCCTTGCCTATTTTGATACCTTCAATTTCTTTTTCTTCTCTAATTGCAACTGCTAGTGTTTCTAGTACAATGTTAAATAATAGAGGAGATAATGGGAATCCTTGTTTCACTCCTGATCTTACTGGGAAGGCTTCTAATTTATCTCCATTGCATTTGATGCTTGTTGATGGTTTTAGGTATACACTGTTTATTATTTTTAGGAAAGGTCCTTCTTTTCCCATACTTTTCAGTGTTTTCAATAGGAATGGATGCTGTATTTTGTCAAAGGTTTTTTCAGCATCTATTGAGAAAATCATGTGATTTTTGTTGGTTAGACTGTTGATATGGTCAATTATGTGGATGGTTTTCCTAATGTTGAACCATCCCTGCATTCCTGGTCTAAATTCCACCTGATCATGGTGGATGATCTTCTTAATAACTTGCTGGAGTCTCTTTGCTAGTATTCTATTTAAGATTTTTGCATCTATGTTCATTAGGGAGATTGGTCTGTAGTTTTCTTTCTCTGTTTTTGATCCCCCTGGCTTTGGAATCAGTACCATATTTGTGTCATAAAAGGAATTTGGTAGGACTCCTTCTCTGCTTATCATATCAAATAATTTGTATAGTATTGGGATTAGTTGCTCTTTGAATGTCTGATAGAATTCACTTGTGAATCCATTAGGCCCTGGAGATTTTTTCTTAGGGAGTTCTTTGATGGCTTGTTTAATTTCTTTTTCTGATATGGGATTATTTAGGTATTCTATTTCTTCTGCTGTTAATCTAGGCAATTTATAGTTTTGTAAATATTCATCCATATCTCCTAAATTGTTATATTTATTGTCATATAATTGGGTGAAAAAGTTTTTAATGATTGCCTTAATTTCCCCTTCATTAGAGGTGAGGTCTCCCTTTTCTTCTTTGACACTGTCAATTTGGTTTTCTTCTTTCCTTTTTTTATTAGATTGACCAATACTTTGTCTATTTTATCTGTTTTTTCAAAATACCAGCTTCTAGTCTTATTTATTAATTCAATAGTTCTTTTCCTTTCAATTTTATTAATTTCTCCCTTAATTTTTAGTATTTCTAATTTAGTTTTCATCTGGGGATTTTTAATTTGCTCGCTTTCTAGTTTTTTGAGTTGCATGCCCAATTCTTTAATTTCTGCCCTCCCTAATTTCTTAATATATACACTCAAAGATATAAATTTCTCCCTGAGTACTGCCTTGGCTGCATCCCACAGAGTTTGGTAGGATGTCTCATCATTGTCATTCTCTTCCATGAAATTGTTGATTGCTTCTATTATTTCTTCTTTGACAAATTGGTTTTGGAGAATCATATTATTTAATTTCCAATTAGTTTTTGATTTGCCTGTCCAGGTGCCCTTACTAATTATTGTTTTTATTGCATTATTGTCTGAGAAGATTACATTTATTTTCTCTGCTCTTTTGCATTTGTTTGCAATGTTTCTGTGCCCTATTACATGGTTTATCTTTGTGAATGTACCATGTGCAGCTGAAAAGAAGGTGTATTCCTTTTTGTCCCTATTTATTTTTCTCCACATATCAATTAAATCTAATTTTTCTAGGACTTCATTCACATCTCTTACCTCTTTCTTATTTATTTTTTTTTTTGGTTTGATTTATCTAGATGAGAAAGAGGAATATTTAGATCTCCCACTATTATGGTTTTACTATCTATTTCCTTCTTGACCTCTGCCAGTTTCTACTTTATGATTTTGGATGCTATGCTACTTGGTGTGTACATATTGAGCAGTGTTATTTCCTCATTGTTTATACTGCCTTTAGTCAGGATGTAATGACCTTCCCTGTCTTTTTTAATCATATCTTATTTTTACTTTGGCTTTGTCAGAAATCATAATAGCCACTCCTGCCTTCTTTTTCTCATTTGACGCCCAAAAGATTTTGCTCAAGCCCTTAACCTTAAACTTGTGTATGTCTACCTGCCTTATATGTGTTTCTTGTAGACAACACATGGTAGGATTTTGGTTTCTAATCCACTCTGCTATTTGCTTCTGTTTTATGAGTGAGTTCATCCCATTCATATTAAAAGTTATAATTATCAGTTGTGTTTTTGCTGACATTTTGGTATCCTGTCCTAGTTCTACCCCTTCTTCTTACACTATTTCCTTTTAAAACAGTGTTTTGCTTTATGCCAGTAACCCTTGTCTCCTCCCTTGATTTACTTCCCTTTCTACCCCCTCCCTTATTATTCTCCTCTTTTTATTTTAAGGCCTAATGAAGTCCCTCCACCTTCTTCTCCCCTCCCTTTTATGACCTCCCCACTCCCCTGCTCTTTTTGGATTATCCCTTCTGACTTTCTCAGTAGTGTTAAATAGAGCTTTATATCCCAATGGATAAAGCTACTCTTCCCTCTCAGGGTTAATTACACTGAGAGTAAAGTTTAAATATTTCCTCTTAATGCTCTCTTCCTCTCCTTCTTATAATAGTATTCATCACTTCCACTTCCCATGCCCTCTTTGTGTGTAATATAATATCCTATTTTTCTTATTCATTCAAGTTTCTCTTGGTGTCCTCTACTATTCACCTCCCTCTTTCCCACCCCCATGTCATCTTAGACCATTTAGTATTCCAAACTCTCCCTATGAATAATTCTTCTATTTACTATAGTAGTGAATACTATAATAGTGAATAGTCTTCCTTAAAGAGGAACTCAGCTCGAGGTTTAATGAGAGCTGTTTCACCCCTTTATAGGATGGAAATGCCCCAATTCCACGTACCTCCAATGTTGTGCCCTGTTGAGGGGTCCCTTTGTTCCTCTGGATTTGTTTTCATATCTTCTTGAGGAGTCCTGAATGTTTTGGTTAGGAGAGGTTATGCAGCTGCTTTTTACTCTGCTGTCATCTTAACCAGGAAGTCTGAAATTCCTTTTAATGAGTGTTGAAATTGCTTTTTAACAGTAATTAAAAAACATAATATATTACTTATAAAAAGTTTTGAGTTCCAGATTCTCTTTCTCCTTCCTACCTTTCCCCCATATGGGTGTGGGTGCTGTTGCACTGTTGCACTGCCATTGGCTTAGACAGATTTTCAGGGTCTGATGTTGGCTTGGGCCCAGATTCAGAAACCGAAACAGTAGATTTGGCCTGTTGCCTTGCACTATACTCCTTGGTATAGTTCCTGGTGTTTCTGCTCACCTATCAATCCAGTGAACTAGGTGCTCTCTGCTTACCTTTTACCTTGTTCTCTGCATGAAATTTGCTTCATTCTGTCCTCTTCTTGGTTCTTTCACTCCTATATTTGATTTGAGACATTATTTTAAGGTTGGCTAGAGAGGATGCCCATGGTGGTTTGAGGTTTCCTTGTTTCTACTCTGCCATCTTGGCCTGCAGTATCTTTTAATGAACATCTATTGACCAGTTTTCTGACTGAGTTTCTACAAGTCATAATGAAATTATAGCTATGTTAATAGAGGTGGGCCCATGTGTAAATCGACAAAATTTTAAAGCATTGAAGCAAACAAAAAACATAATTTAGTTCAGCAGACATTTATTAACTTCCTTTTATTGTCATTCTGAGAAGACAGGCTCACTCTTTCTTCTCAGGCTCTGACAGCTCTGTAAGCTGCTCCCAAGCTCCTCCCAATCCTCTCCACCAATACTGACATTGTAACACTACCATGGTAAACCTCAAGAAGCCTACTAAAAATTGAGGTGAGCAAAAGAAAATGGATCCTCTTCCCCAAGAAAATAGGGGACAGTGAAAATGAGGAAATGACAAATGATGAAGAGGAAGGTAGCAGAGGTGTTTATAGTACTTCAGAAGAAAATCAAGAAGGCAGTGGCTAAATCAGCAAAGGTAGCATGAGTTAAGAAAACCATTTTTTACTATCACAATAATCAAGAAAGGAAAATTAACTTCTGATAAAAAGTCAGTTATTGGGGCAGCTGGGTATCTCAGTGGAGTGAGAGTCAGGCCTAGAGACAGGAGGTCCTAGGTTCAAACCCGGCCTCAGCCACTTCCCAGCTGTGTGACCCTGGGCAAGTCCCTTGACCCCCATTGCCCACCCTTACCAATCTTCCACCTATGAGACAATACACCGAAGTACAAGGGTTTATAAAAAAAAAGTCAGTCATAGACATTGACAAGAAAGTGGTTATTCTAGCCAAAGCTATCATTAAATCAGGCATGAAAGGAGTCACTCCATCTAAAGCTGTAGTTACCCAGCTAAAATATTTTCCTAAACTTTTCCCAAATGACAAAATAAAAAGAGTAAGAATTCCAAGAAAGAGGACAGTAAATCTGAGGAGGGCAGTGAAAGTGAGGAGGATAAAGAATATGAACTACCCAGAGTCAAAAATAGAACCTGTTGTGGAAGAAACACATCCAAGCTTGTAGCAGGGTCTTGCTCCAAGAATGGAAGACTCAAAGTCCATTCAATACAGAAATGAGAAAAGAATTTTATTTGGAAAACAAAAAAGAGGTTTATGGTGGTATGATAGACAAATAGCTAGTGGATACTCAGGTAGCCCTAAAGTTGATGGATTAACCTAAGGATTTGATGGTGAACCTTTTAGAGACAGAAGTGCTGGTCCCCACCCCCATCCAATCTCCCAGACCAAGTATTGTGCCCCCCCCCAACCAAGTGCCCAGCATGCCTGACGCTCCCCTTTTATCCCACACAGAGAAGGGAGAAAGTGTTCCTTTTGGGTTGCTGGACAAAAGGGAGGAAAAAGTGGGGGATATCCTCAGCCAATATAGAGAAGGGAATGGCAATGGCCTGAGCACTCTGCTCCCATCCAGCTGTACCACCTGTGAGCCGCCTACCTTACACCCTATACATTCCCATTGGGCTGCTGGACAGAGGAGTGGGGACATGAAACAATGTCATCAGGCAAGGTGGAGAGGGGGAGGGGAACAGCTCCACCCACAGCCCTCTACCTTTCTAATATTGACTCCTGGAGGGGAAGTCTTGTGCCCACAGAGAGTGCTTTGTGTGTCATTTATGGCATCTGTGCCATAGGTTCTCGATCACTGGACAAGGGGCTAGTAAAGTAGCCTTTCTCAAGGTGATATAAAAGCAGCTCTCCCAACATGTAGGAGCAGCTCCAAGGATAGAAGAGTAGCTCCAAAGCCTTGATTTGATGGAGTAGCAGCCCTGGAGTTTTTGGAATAGCAGCTCTCATGGTGATGGAATAGTCCAATAGGTAATGTCATAATCCCATCTGTGGAGCAGCAACCCCAGGTATTAGTAGCAACACGAGGTGTGAAACGAGGTTTGTATATATATTTTAGGATCTGGGAGCTTGTCATCTCCCATTACAGAGAAGTCTTCACCCCTTATCAAAACTCTGGGAATAGGCATGGCCAAATTCAGGTGGAGGTGTGTTTTATGGTTTGACATGGATGTCATATGGCATAAGGAACATGCACAGTTTGGGGATTCTTCTGGAATGCCAGAGTCTCCAGTGCTCAGGTGCCTTGTTCCCCTATTGTCCATCTTGTCATCATTTGTCAGTGTGGAAGAGGTCTCATTGCCCCTCTAAATTAGGAATACGGGGAGGGGGCTGTGGTTTATTTTCCTTTCCCCTGATATTTGAAAGAACTCTGGGGTTTTTATCCTGTCATCTTATAACTGACAAAACCTTCGGAAGACAATCCAAGAAAAACGGGCAGTCCAGAGATCTTCTTGGAAAAAACCTGGATGACATTTCAAGGGAGAAAGCATGTTGGTTTTCATGAGATGGATATTCCATATAAACATTTCGCAGAGTTGTGAGACAGATGTGGGAGTTAACCTTTTTTCTATGAGTTGTCTTAAGTTTGTCTTGTTCTATTTCATTTACAAAAGCATTTTTCTAGAAAAAATATACCTATTAAGTCAACATTATGCATTAGGTATTGTTAAAAATTGGGAAAATGGTATGGTTTTTGGCCTTAATGAGCTCAATATGTACAGAAAGAAATCTGACAAACAGTAGCATATGATAGGGATAAAGGAGGGATGAGGAAAATTTTTCATGAAAATGTTTGAGTAGAGAGAGGTTACTTTCAGCTGGAGGAGGAAGTGGAGATTATATGGAGGAGGTGGTGACTGAAATGAATGCTAAAGAAAGGTCTCTTTGTTGCTTTTTTGTTAGTTGTTTAGAAATAAGAAAAGGATTTCCCAGACAGAGAGATGAGGACAGAATCTAGCCCAGTAATGAAAACAGGTGCTGTAAATTGCACAAAATTTGAAGGTCAGATCCATACTAGGAAATAGCTACTCATCCTTTGGTTGGAACAAAGAGGATGTGAAAGGGAATAATATTAAAATATCATAAAAGGTGGATTAGGTATAGACTTATAAGAATCTTAAATGCCATGTTAAGAAGTTTGTATTCTGGTCTACATAAAAAGGAGGCATCAAAAAGAGCTTAAAATTTAAACGGCACTATTAACATTTTTCTCAAGTACATTATTAAGTCTAGAAAAATCTCAAAAAAAAATCAAGCCCGAGAGAGACCCTACCTGCTCCCTGACTAGTGACTGTGACTGTATTCCTGGGAGTTTGCAAACCATGGCCTCTCTGTCCACGCTGCTGTTTCCTGGGCCCGCCCTGCTCCGCAGCTGCCCCTGGCTGTCCCGGCCTGCATCTACGCTGCGGGTGGTAACTTTGAATACATCCTTACTGAAAAGAAAGGGAAGAATAATAATGTGGGGCTAATCCAGCTGAATCCGCCGAAGGCCCTGAATGCACTTTGCCAGGGCCTGATTGGGGAGATCAACCAGGCCCTGGAGACATTTCAAGAGGATCCATCTATAGGAGCCATCATCCTGATGGGTTCAGAAAAGGCATTTGCAGCTGGAGCAGATATCAAGGAGATGCAGGATAAAACTTTCCAGGCTTTTTACTCAGGGACGTTATTAAAGAACTGGGACCAGATCACCCAGCTCAAGAAGCCAATAATAGCAGCTGTCAATGGCTACGCACTTTGGGGGAGAGGGGGAGCTGTGAGCTTGCTATGATGTGCGACATCATCTACCCTGGAAAGAAAGCTCAATTTGGACAGCCAGAGATCCTAATAGGGACCATCCCAGGTGCGGGGGGAACTCAGAGACTTACCTGAGTGGTTGGAAAGTCCTTGGCAATGGAGATGGTTCTTACAGGTGACCGAATCTCAGCTCAAGAAGCCAAGCAAGCAGGCCTCGTCAGCAAAATTTTCCCTGTGGACTAGCTGGTTGAAGAAGCCATCCTGTGTGCTGAAAAAATTGCCAAAAATTCAAAAATTGTGACAGAAATGGCCAGCTTCACTTGATGTAAGGGACAAGGAGAGGAGTTTCTGGCCTCAGCGGACCTCAGTCCAGACCAGCCTGTTGTTGTCACCATCATCTAAATGTAATCATGTCAGTATGAGAAACATTTCCTTCCTGCTTTGGTACTTATTTCAATTATATGGATAAATCATTGATTAAAATAACTTTTTACTCAAAAAAAATCAAGCCCTTATTTGTAGCATTTTCTGAATAAGTATTAATAGTCAACTTGAAAAATCAAAAATTGTCTCTTGAGAGGTGTGTTGACTCTTATCACCATACTGTTGTAAATAAGTAAAGAAGTAACAAATTAGAGAGGAGAAAGGAAGGCACAAGTGGGATTTTAGATCAATTAAGAGGAAATTTCCCTATTCCAGACAAGAGATGAGAGGAGTTTAGGTTAGTGAGGTAGCAATGGGAGTAGAGGAAGAAATGGGGGGAAGAAATATTGCATAAATAGAATAAATGGGATAGATGAATGCATCAGGTGACTCTGAATACCCAATTCCATACTCCATACAACCTAATTCTTCATTTCCATACTCCTCAAACCCTCCCACCTCAAAGTTTCAATCCAAGTCCACCCAGATCTTCCACCCTGCCCTCTGGAATACCTATTCCTTAGGCAATAAACTTCCTTTCATCTTAAATGTTCCTTTCCCACTCCTGCTATCTATTAGCTATTACTGAAGCCTGACTTTCTTCTGATGATGTGTTCTCCCTGGCTACCATTTTTGCACCAGTACTGGATGCGGTTTCACTCCTTCTCCTCTGCTCACTAGTTGTGACAGGAAAATTGAAGTTTCTTGCTCTCCATCACCACTTCCAGATTCTCATCTTCCTTCCTTAGTTACTCAGTAACTTCTCTTGCATTAAGGTTAATACTATTCATATCTGCCATCCGATCAATTTTTTGACATTTGCTTTCTATAGAAGTTCAGATCACTCTCCTTCCTTGTTCAATGAGGTGACAAACATTTTTTTTTCTCCTTACCTACACCTACCCTCCTAGGAGATTTCAATATACATATTGATTTTCCTTCAAATACTCTAATTACTCAGTTCTTCAAGTTACTCACCTCCCATGAGTACCTACCCCACCTCAACTACAGATAGTCATTTGCTTAATATTGCCATCCCCCTCAAATGTACCACTTCTATGCTGAAGAATTCTAAAATCCCCTTATCCAGTCAGAACCTATTAGCCTTTCTTCTCTCCCTCTGCCTTCTCTTTCATAACCTTGCTCACCATAATCTGAGCAGTGACCTTCAGTCCCGTGACCATTCAGTTCTCTCAGGCTATCTCCCCTGTACTAAACACTGCCTTCTCTTAACTCATCTTGACCCTTTAGCAAAACAATTCTATGCTACACACTCCTCTCTTTCATTTCTAAAACCTGTATCTTATCATTGATTATGCCAAGCTATACCTCAATCTCCAAATTACACCCAGGCTTTGCTACTTTCACTCCTAAATGTGTGTGACTGATTGAAGATGGAGGAAATCCTTTTTTTTTAATTATTTCCTATTCATCCTGTGTAGATAGATAAGTCTGTCCTATCCCACATCCCATTTTACATGCCGTGATGAAGGGGGACAGAAGTAAAAAAGGTAAGATGCAAGGGAAGTCTCTGTGTGTGTGTGTTGGCGCTGAGGTGGAAGATGTTCTTGAGTAGGATTTCTGGTGCCTGCTGTGTGCTCCAGGGTTTTTTGAGGATTTTGGCAACTTGGAGGGCTTCCTTATTCAGCTTAGAGTAATTTAGGTGGGTGATATTTTCTGTCTCCTTCCTACATTTCCCTCTTTTTACTTTATCTCCATTTTGTTTAAAACTTAATTATTAAAAGCTACTAACAGACTTGTAACCTAAGAGTTAATTTTATAAATGGCAATTAAATTATATTTAATAATTTTACTTTCATTATTACCATCCTTTAAAGACCTCTCCCTCTCCTCTACCTCTCCCTTTAAATATGTATACGTATGTGCATAATTGTATCTCCCCCATTGGATTTTTAAGCTAATTAAGAACAGGGATTATCTCTAGTATCTTTTTATATCTCCAGAAATGATAGTTTGATCAACTATATAAAACTCTCTATTAATTTAGGTTTGAAATACGAATGGCAATACTTTATACTTTGGATCTAAAACAAATAAGTAATGAAAAATCACTCAAACATACACATCACTAAGATATAAGAAATGTAGATTTCATAAAAAAATTTATTGTATCACAAAAATCAATAGCATTACAGTAGCTGGCTCATTTTGAATAGTTTCACAGATAGTATTAGCCAACTGGAGTGATAAAATAATTATATCATCTAATGTTATAGTACAACATTTTCTGCTTGAAGAACTGTGATATTTTTATAAACTTTGCATTTTCATATCTCTGTATATTGCATATAGTGGATTTTTTAATCATAGAACTACAGGTTTAGAAATTGAATGGTGTTTTCATGCCTTATAATCTTATCCCTCATTGTATAGTTTAAGAAAGTGATGTTTAAAATTAAGTGATTTCTCCAGGTCATACATGTAGTATGTGATGGGGTTAGGATTTGAATCATGATCTTTTGTTCTTTAATCTCTATATCGCAGCCTTCTCCATTCATTGAAATTGTTGTAATTCATTGAATTAAGAGCTAAATAATCATGATGCCATTGATATTTGTGTCCAGAACCTTGATTCCATTGACATTTCAGAGTTGAGAAACTTTTTCTACCAATGCATGTCAACATCTTTTCTATAATTTAAAGTCTTAGAATTTCCTAGACACTGAGAAGTTAAGTGACTTGACCAGGAAAAGAAACCAATGTCAAATATTGTTATGTTAATAATAACAGATATTTTGGAGAAGCAGATAATTATTTCAGGGCCAGTAACCTTCAAGTCACTTCTTTTCACTGACACTGACTGACAGGCTTCAGTGAGAAAGGAGGGGGTTAGACAATCCTGGTTCTCAAATCCCTCCCCACAAGCAGTTGAGGTTTCAGTTGGGATAATGGAGACTCACTGAGGTACTTCTGGTAAGTTTCTATTGAAGCTGAACTTCAATGATGTTCCCTTTCTTTAAATTATATTCCCTACAGGTCTGATAGAGGAATAAGTAGAACCTAGTTATCTAAATGTTAAGGACTGAGATGGATCTGATCTTCTTAAAACTGGCTGCTGAGAGGATTCAAGCTAGGTGATAACTATGAGCTGTGAGTATCCCCAAATAATTCCAGGCACAGATATTGTAGGTAAAGCTTATATTAAGAAGGAAAAGGAAAAGCTAGAGGGGGTAATTAGGTTTTAAATAAAGAAAAGGTACCCTGATCTGTTAGGTTGAAGCCGCCCTTCCCCCCCCCACACAGGAGGGGGTGAAGGGTCTTTGGCTAAACTGTCTCTCTTGCTAATAGTGAATATTTCTAATCACTAAATCAATAAATAGTTGTTGTATTGATGTTGGTAAAGATTAACCCTACAAAGCAGACTAATTCCTGAATAGAAACCATGATGGCTTAGTCACAATGGCCGTCTCAGGTAAACCCCCAAGTCAGGAGCAGTAAGCAGTGTGTACTGCCCACATCAATCCCCCAGAAGCAACTGTCCAAACCCTTCTCAACTGTCCCCTCACCCAAAGTTCTCCAGGGGGGGTCCCCTGGAATTCTGGGTGAGGCTGACCCTGTATTTTGCAGGGATTCCATGCTGCCATCTCTACATTACAAATATACAAGTGTGAAAATTCCATTTAATATCTATTTTATGAATGTGTGATACTCATTAATTATATTAAGACTTCCTTGCTTCTCTTACACATTAAATTTCCTATTACAGTTCTAATAAGCTGTTTTTTTATTGGAAGTTGGTAAAAAGAAAGCAAATGTCATGTGCTCTCTGATTTAGATAATCAATTCCTCACTAAATTAAATAGTTGATTGCATCTAAAATTAACAACAAGAGGAAAGAGTGTGAAGAGGAAATAAGGGCATTTCAAATAAGAAATGGAGACACAGGTATAAATAGATGCATGTATTTGTATATAGATATGTGTCTAAGTAGATAAAGATACATATGGATATAGATATATAATCAATGAAGAAATACCAAGAAATCCTAGGCACATCATTCTCTCCACATTATAAACATTAAATAATCCTATTAATAAATATTGAGGAATAGAAATGTCATACCTCTGAGAAGAAGACCAAGATGAATACAAAGTATACCTGTTCAGATTGGCAGAAGCTGGTAGATCATTCAAATGATGTTGCAACTATTTTTATCTATAAAAGTTTTTTTAAAAATAATGTTCTGTATTCTGAGGTTTACTAGTAAGTGAGTATGTTTTGAAATCTAAAAATAAATGAGGAGTAGAAGAGTGTTGGAAGAAACAGCTTGTCAACATGTGACAGCAAAATGCCGAATCATAAATGAACAATGATTGTAAATGGAGAAGTATGACAAATCTGTTCTTAGAAATGCCAAGGACTATTTTTGTCTATAGTATTTTTGGTAGCAATAAAATCACTGAAATTAAAGTTAAGTATTGAAAATGATGTATTACCATTGGATATGTTGGGAAGCAGGAAGCATTAATTAATGGCCCGTATCAATGCTGTTAATTTCTTATGTTCTGAAATTGATCGTATCTGTTGTTTCTTTTTTTTATAGAAGAAAAAGGATGCATGTAACTCTAATAAAATGAAGAAGTTACATTTTAACTGATTTGATCATTCAGAGTGATGGATCAATTTGTACGTTAACAGTGTTCTTTTTGTCTTCTCTCTTCACTATTATTTATGTATTATTTATTTCACAAGTCATTATATCCTTGGTGAGAAAAGAATTAGGAACAAAGGTGAATTTAATCAGTTAATTTGGCTCTTCTGTTGAAAGCTTTGCTAAAATCTGAAAGGAAAAGAGAAAGAGAAATATTTTAAATGGAATTTTTATTTGTTTATTCTATCCTTCTGCACCTTCTGACACCCTGTTAAGATGAAAAATACAGACCCCTCTGTATAGCCTAGTGATGAATAACCTAATACTGGTAATGAAAAGTTACATTAGGGTTGCTAGGTTGAGTTGTACAGAGAGGTGATAATTAAATTGCTAATTTCTTATTACAATATATGTTTTTATCTGTGTTATGGGTAAAGAAAAGACTTCTTTATACATTGGAATCTGTGATTATAGATAGTGTTGCAGGAAGGGAAGCATAGAGAACACAATGAAATAGGGTCAGTTGTTCTCCCCTTTCCTGATCCACTATCTCTCATTCAGTCTTTTTGTTTGCTTGCCTTTTTTCCCTTTTGAATTTCTTTTTTAGCTTTCAATTGTAGTTGATTTTATAGAGAAAAGAGAGAATATAGGAGACTTTTCCTAAGGAATGTAAAGGGAGATGGAAAGTAAACTTGACTTCAGGCTAAAATTTCATTCTGTATCAATATAATCCTGTAGATAGATACTCTGGTTACTTTTTTTTCTCAATGTAGTTTATCATTTCTTAATTTATTTGGATATTATTCTAATGGACAATTTCATGAAAGAAACTATAGACAATTTTTAATTTCCATTTTCCAGCATGAAACTTTTTGGCTATATTCCTAGATAGTCTTAAAGAAAGGATAACATAAAAAGTTCAATTGAGGCTTTTGGCAAAGTAATGACATCCCAACATTATAGATTGATATTTTTCAATACTTAAAGGAAGATTTGAAGAATTCAGTAGCCTGCATAAATTCTAGCTTCCAGCCCAACCCCCTAAATCTGAATAATAATTTCTGTTATACAACAAAATTTATAACATGTATTTGACCACACAGTATTTAGACAAAATGTGAAATAAGACAAATTAGATATAAATCCAATCTATGAATTTTACTAAATATGTGACCCTGAACAAATCAATTTAAGCCTCTGATTCTCAGATTCTGTGTCTATAGTCGGAAGGGTATTGTGATAAAAGTGATCAAATGCATGTAAGGTACTAAAAACCAACAGCTATTTTTGTTTTATCAACAAAAATTTGATTTAATTTAATACATAAACAATGCCAGTGTGATACTTTGATATGTGCAATTTTTCAATTAAAAAATTAACCATGAATTGTTTCTAGTTGTTTTATTATTATTTATTAAATTATAATTTAGTCATAAATATAATTTAATTAAATAAATAGTTAATTACCTATATGTTCATTATTCAATTATTTGCACTTGCATCATAGAAAAAAAAATATTGCATCAGCCATTCTTGGAGATGTCAATGAAACAAAAGACATTCTTTTTTGTTTTCCATTATTTTCTTAACCCAGAAAAGCAATTCCGTCTAGTCCATGAGTATAAAAAGCCACCTTTGTGAATCGTACATCTTGATATTAAGTAGCAACACAATGATATGGAAAAGGAAAAGGAAAATCAATCTTGAAAGGATATCAGAGTTCAAGAATCGAGCTGGTGGTCCACAAAGATTATGCATTCTTCTTGGATTTCATTGATTCTCTGAGTTTACATGTAGAAATGATTCTAAAGATTTGATTTTTATCTCTTTTCTCAAACTGAGCTGACAAATATGTTATTTTGGTACTTGGAAAAGGAGACAATGATGGTCTATTTTCAGCCATGCGTCTGCACAATAGTGGATTCTGTTTGGTATTTGTTTGCTCATATGTTCCATAGAAAACTGAGTAAAATCACTAAAGTAGGACCCTAGATCTTCACATCTCTTATCCCTAATATTCTTTGTATAGAAAACATAAAAAATTGTAAAACTTTTATAATTATTTGTTTTGTTTTGTTTTGTTTTGTTTGCAACTTTAACAGAAGAACTTGGCGTGGAGTGTGGGAAGAAGAAACCAAACTCTTCTTTAATGGTAGGTATGACTACCCATTACTTTAAAAATTTTTGTGTCTTACTATTAAAATGTTTCTTAAAGGAAAAGGGACTTTATATCTAGTAGGGCCTAGATATCTGAAGATTCAAGTTCTCACTTCTTCCTTGCCCCTCTTCACTTCAACTCATCCATAATTGTCCTAATCCCTTTTCATCCTTTCATTCCATCTTAAAAAGCCCTATGTGTCAATTTCCAAGAAAGAGCAAATAAAATGATTGCATCAGGGAAAACACTAGGATTTTTTTTATTTATTTTTTGGAGGAAAATGGAAGGAACCCTACTTAATAATGTTTTCCTTCAACTGGAAATATGTGAAAGCTATGGTATTTTCCCTGTCTATTTCCAACTTATGGTTGAATTTTCCTTTTTAAAATTACAATTGGCAAACAGATAATAGGGTAACAGCTGTTAATGACAGCTATCATCAAGATGCTTTTGTGGATTCATGCCCAGAGACTGGGATTTGAGTGTTCTACTAGTGTCTAACAATGGTTGGGGGCACAATATACAGTGCTGCGTCTGGAATCAGGAAGACCTAAGTTTAAATATGACCTCAGACAACTGTGTGGTCCTCGACAAGTTATTTAACTTTTGTCTGATTCATTTTCCTCCAATGTAAATTAGTGATAATCATAATATAAATGAAATAACATTTGTAAAGATCTTAGAACAGTCTGGCACAGAGTAGGCATTTAAGATGCTAATTTCATTCTTTTTAAAATTTATTTTATTTCATTTCATTTTTTACATGTTGGTACAATTTTTAATAATCATTTTCTTACATTTCGCAATCCACATTTTTTTCTCTCACTTCTTTCCCCTCCCCAAGATGGCAGGTAATATGATGTATGTTGTAAATGTATTATTATACAATACAGAATGCCATGGAGGCTTATTTCTTTCCTTCTTCTTTCCCTTTGTTCCTCCCTCCCTTCCTCCCTTCTTTTCTTCCAGATAAATGATTTACTTGCACACAAGGATTTTGTCACTTCTAGTTCTTTGCTTAGTTCCCTCAATTTGGAAAGCCTCTTCCCACTCACTTCCCATCTGCACATATTAAAATCTATTACATTATTTAAGCCCCATCTTAAGTGCCACCTCCTCCTAGAAACTTTTCTAATATTCATCAGAAAGCTGAAATTTCATCAACCATTTATCAAGTGACCACTAAATGCTAGATACTATAAATACTGACACAAAAATAGAAACCTTTGCCCTCAAGGAATTTCCATACTACTAGGAACTATATATAATAGATAAACAGATATTAATGTCAGTTTTTAAGACTAAATAAAAAAGAATTTCTGATGAAATTTCTATATCTATGACATATTAAGTGCTTTTTTTCTATTATTCACCTTCATATTTAATTATTTGGATTTTTTCTCTTTCTTATGGATTCTAAGCTCTTAAAGATATAGATACATGTGAAAAACTAAAATTAAATGTTAAACTGACAATAATAAGAAAAAATAATATTCTAAAAATCGTTTGTAAAATTCCTTATTGAACATTGGTTAGAAAGATAAAATTATTTCTTAAGAAAATTAATTAAAGTTGGTATACAAAAATTTAAAAGAGTTATTATTTTACCTTTGTTTCAAAGAGGACCAATGGCATCACAAGGTGATGTCTTGATTTGAGTGTGCATTGTGTTTAAGTGAGACAAATTTGTACAAAATCATAAGCCTCATTTTCTTCCAGAGTTTTTGAAGTCCAGTGGCAAAACAAAAGTTAGGACAATTGTTGATTGCCTTGCATACTGACAACTTTGATGTTTGACCAAGCTCTAAGTGCTCCACAGTACACACTTCAATGACATTTTTGGTCTCTGGAGCAAATTATTTTCCCCTTCCCCCAGGTTAAATCTTCATATGTTTGGAGTAAGCATATCCCTACCTGAATGATGAGTCACTGACCTGATGTTCAGTCAGGACTATTACCTCTGGTGTGAAGACTGACTGAGTCCAGGGCTACTCATCTACCCTTGGTGTCCTTCTTTCACTCAACTGGCACATGTGGCTTTAAAAAGTTGTAGAATACATAGTGTCCCCATTAAAAATGTCTCCACAGACATGCTAAAGAACAAAAAAGTAGCTGTTAATTAGGCTATTGACTCATTTAAACACAGTCCTTTCTTTGTCCATCTAATAAAGAGAATGATCCTGGGTAAGGATTAATATATTGTTTATAAAAAAGCAGTTCTTTTGATTTCTCCTAGAAAAAAAATTGAGAAAAATGGTGGAGTGGGTATTGTTTTAAATATTAACCCCAAACATATAGTATAATCTTTTTAAATTATCAAATTATTCCTATAAATATTACCACAAATCAAGTTGAGGTACATATTAAAGGTCAGAGAGCATGGAAGTCTATGCCAGTTTTCAGATATTTGTCTCAATAGTTTAGATATGGTTTGGATATTAGATTAATCTTAAATTTTAAAAGATTCTGTGATAATTATGTCTAAAACATAGCACAGAGCTAATTTTTTTCACTTAGGTCAGAGACTTTACAATAAAAATTTGTAGAAAGTAACCAATTTTTTAAAAATTCAATTTTTTTCTCTAACATCCTCCTATTTACTTGGTACATGATTGTCCAATTTTATCTCAAGTTTAATAGTGAAGGATTTAGAAATTGCCCTCAAGTCCCCTATATAAAATAATGTAAATTAAAAGGTGATGATATATTATTAGAAATAGAAATGAAGATAATGATTTTTCCTTTGGGCCAAAGACAGGGAGAAAAAAATATGTTATGACATCTTAGTATATTTACGGCATGGAAAAGAAATAACATTCATTTTGGTAATTTTCTTTTAGTTTTATTTTTAAGGCGTATTCAGTCTATGGCCATTCTGCTGATAGTTAACATCTGGCTGGCATGCATGGAATTTCTTCATCAGAAATTAGGCTCTTGGCTCCAGTACATTTCATTTATGTTGTTATATTGAGTCATTTAATGGTCATGACATGTGGTCAGACCAACTTGGCCTGCATTCAGATAGATGACCATTATCCATTCCTTAAGTCATGAGATGAGTTTTATTGGATTTAATTTAGTGTGACAACATTGTTCCCAAGTTATAGAACAGGCAGCTGCATGTGTGATACCCAGAGAGACATTGATATTGTAAAGAGACTGAACAATATGTCAGAATAGCCATTGTTTGCGTTCTTCTCTTCTGGAAATTAGCACCATAATATGTATATTGTACAACACTAGGCACACTGAAGATAGTATTTAACACTCCATCTTCACAACAGATGGGGCATCATTTTGGGGCTTGAATAAGTCTAATTCATACAGTTTTGTATTAGATCATTGACTAGGCATATGCCTTTTCACCGAAGGAGCCATAACTGCAATATTTATTCTATGCTATCTAAGAAACATAGGGGTAAGAGTTGAGGATAATTAGGATAGGGAGACATAATATTTTGCCACCTGGAGAGGAAAGGAAAATCATGTACACACATGTACACACAAAAATAAAATGTTAACAGTGCTAAAAATATAAAACATATATGCATTAATGTGTGAAACACAAATAAAATAACCTTTTTTATTATGATTTAATTTCCTCACAGGAAGTTTCTAAATCCCCTGAAGGTGGATCATTTGTTAAAGAAAATGTTCAAAAGACCAGTATCACCCTGGTCCCCAAGACATGGCCTAAATGACCTAAAAGGTTTATTTCAGCACTAATCTCTATGATTTAGAAACAATTCATTTTTACAATCCTCCTGCTTGCTTCTGGAATGAGGGAGAAACCCATAGATTGATTGTCATTATCCCCTGCAGCTAGCTTGTGTGCACTGAGTAATGAACATTTATAGAGCTATGTTTGTCTGTTGCTTAACCCCAGTAGCCCAAGAAGCTTTTGTGTGATTTATTTGTTCACTCAAGATAAATAATATCACAAAGAATAGGTGATTTTTCTTTTGATTTAGTCAACCCACTAATCCTCACCCCCACATTTTTCTCTCCTATCCAATTACCCTAAAAATGGCATTTAATATAGTATTCTAGCTAAATCTTTACAGTTAAATAGCCAGTGCTTACATTAATATTTCATAGTATTAAAAGATAAAGAACACCCTTCACACCGATACTACAGTATTGTTCTTCTTGTTGCTGTTCAACAGTTTTAGTTGTTTCTGACTTTTCTTGATCCCATGTAGGTTTTTCTTGACAAAGAAATGGGAATGATTTGCTATATTCTTCTCCAGCTCATTTTACAGATGAAGAAACTAAAGCAAACCACATTAATTGACTTGCTTAGGGTCATACAGCTAGTAAATGTCAGAGACCACATGAACTCTGGTACTTCTGATTCTGGGCTCAATGCTCTTATCTACCATGTTACTTAGCTGCCCAAATTCTAGAATGCTTCAGATAAAAAATATTAAGATAACAATATATATTTTAAATGGAAGAAAATGGAGAAAGAAAAATGTAGAAAGAAAAATTCACCTGGGATACAGGTCAATGTGAGATAATCTAAGAATTATAAGAATATAAAACTGCCTAGAACTCTTGGAAATAAAAGGTAAAGTGATAATTAAAAGGTAAAGTGAAAATAGAATGTAGTTACTGGTCGCTTTCAGAAAGAAACTCCAATGAAAATTTTAAGGAACATAATAACTAAAATCCAGAGACTCCAAATCAAAGAAAAGATACTATGAACAATCCAAATTAAGAATTTCACATAACAGGAAACTACAATAAAGATCACAAAGGACTTAACAATTGTCACTAAAGGGAAGGGAGAATTGGGTAAACAAAATGCCAAAAAGCAAGAGAGAAATCCAAAGATATCCAAATCTGACAAATCTAGTTATAATCCTACTGGGCAAAATTTGGACTTTTAATGGAAGATTATATGAAGTCATTCCTGAAGAAATGATCAGAACTATATAGATAAGTTTAAAATGGAGTTGCAAGTATTAAAGAGAACAAAGAACATTCTATTTACATATTCGATTGGAGGGGAAATATATGGGACTGAATTGTTTATTATAGGGAGATATAATTAATAGGGAGATATAAAAATGGCTTTTCAGATTCACAATTTTACTAATATTCAAAGAGAAAGGTTAAAAATTATAGTGGTTCTGTCTGATTTAATGATCCTAGGAGAAGGTAAAAAAAAATTAGAGGGACAAGGAACCATATTGGGTAAGGAATATCACATTAACCTGAAAATAGTGAGACTTTTTTTTCCTCAATATGTACCTTTGAAAGTCACATTCACACTATATTCAAGCACTTCCAGCTTTGAAACCATAAGTTGTATATTGTGCACCTCAGCATACATAAATATATATATATATACATACATACATAAATATATATACATACATACAGCTATCTCCTGGGACAAATGGGAAATGTTGACCAAATGCCTGTTTGTTTGGATATTCCATCAAATATCACCCTTAATACTAAAAGCACCAAATTAGTGTTGACTAAGACTACTAGAAATGAGAAAATGAGAAGGACTGTGATGCTTACAGTCACAGCTGGCAGGTGAAAACTGACTCCTTATGTAATTTTAAGGTGTAAAACATCACCTAAGGAAAAGTTACCATCAAGAGTGATTTTTCATGTATAGGAAAATGAATGGATGAATGAAGAACTTGTGTTAGATTGGTTGAATGTGGTCTGAAGTAGTACAGGTGCATTACTGCATCAGAGATGAGTTCAAGGGTCACTTGACTAAACATGTGAAGAAGAGAATTGCTGAAAACGGCATGGACCTATGTAGTTGTTTTTCTGTGAGGAATGAAGTCACAATGACAAGTGTTAGATGTAGTAATTAATAAGCCATTTAAAGACCATTTGAGGAAAGAATATAATGAGTGGATGTTGGCCATAAACCATGAATTTACTCCATCAGGAAAAATAAAGTAACTGTTGGTCACTGTATTAGAGAACTGGATCAACACCACTTAAGACAAAATCTCCCCAGAGTCCATTGTGCTTGGATTTTTAAAACGTTGTATATCAAATGGTATGGACGGTAGTGAAGATGGAGCTTTGTGGGAAGAAGAGTGTTTTGGTGATGAACAGTGACCTGACTCTAGTTGCTTGAAGGTTTATCTCAGTCCACAATGATTTGGTTTTGTAGGTGGTGTTTATGTTTGTATGTTGGTGTTGATTTTATACATGTTGTTTAATAACTGATGCTAGATGTTAGTATACACAGAATAGTCTATGAGCAACCTAGGCACCTAACTATGAGACAATCCTGAGATGTTCCGAGCTCCCACCAGTATCTCCAGATTGAGTTTTTCTGCTTATATAGCCACATCCCAACTGACTATTTGGTCTAATGCCAGCTCAAATGCCCTTACTGCATTCTGTGTTCCAATCTAGTAACTGGCAATCATTCTTAGCCAAAATGGCTTCTTGAAAAGTATTTACAATATTTAATAAAAGTGTTGGCTTTAAAACTTCTTTAACTTTTTTTTCAAGATCTTGAAAAAACTTCAATTATTCACGAGTTAAGAGAAAGTTGTAATTTAAAAGGAGAAAATAAAATGGGTGTTTCCTCTTTCTGAGTTACCCTTCAAAACCCTTGGGTTCACTATATTCGGGGTCATATTATATTCAGGCTAATACAATAAGAAAAAAGGGCATGAAAACCACTATTGCATAATAGGGATACATAAAATGAAGAGAATGTTGTAAAAGAAAAAGTAGTCAGTACTTGGTTTGTACCCTAAAGAGATAATAAGGAAAAATACTTGTACAAAAATATTTTAGCTGCACTTTTTTTGGTGGCAAAAACAAAAATGGAAAATGGGGTATCCATTAATTGGGGAATGGCTAAACAAATTGTGGTATCTGATGGTGATAGAATACTACTGTGCTAAAAGGAATAGTGATCTGGAGGAATTCCATGTGAAGTAGAAAGACCTCCAGGAATTGATGCAGAGTGAAAGGAGCAGAACCAGGAGAACATTGTACACAGAGACTGATACACTGTGGCACAATCGAATATAACCGACTTTTCTACTAGTAGTCATGCATTGACCCAGGACAACACTTGTTGATTGTAAAGAAATACTACTGCTGCACAGTAAGAAGTGATGAGCAAGTTAATTAAAAGAAATGGAAAGAACTACATGCTGTAGTAATAAATAGTGAAATTAGTAGAATGAAGAGAACATTATATACAGCTACAGATTTAATTCTTGAATAAAAGCCTGCAAATGTCATCTCCAGAGAATGAACTGAGAAATGGAAACATGTAAGACATAATCTACAAACATGTATATGTTTGCTGAATGATGTATTCTATGATGCAAGGAGAGGATGGAGGGCCTGAAATATTTAGAACAAATTTCAATAATAAAAAAATTGTCTTCAAAATTATGCCATGTTTTAGTATATATTTGTTGTTTCTGTATTTGATCACATACAACTTATTCTTCCAACTTCATTCTCTTCAGTGTTATTTCTCCTCATTCATATAAAATGTTTTACATTTTAAAAAATTGGAGGTTCTTTTATAATCAATTATACAAATGGAATGAAAAACTGGGAGATTTGTTCCATTTTGAAACTATGTGTATACATCATTGTAAGTTTTATGTATATATAAAATCTCAGGGTAATATGAATTGCTTTTACTCAATCTGAATATCTGCAGTAGCTAGTCTCCTATATCTCACCTCTTCATGGCTAAATATCTTGAGAAAACTGTCTAAAAGCAGTGTTTTGTCTTCTCTCACTCTCTTCTTTGTTATCTGGAATTTGAATCTGTTCTTTCCAAAGGTCCTACTGATCTCTTGAATCTAATGGACTTCTCTCAGTCTTTTTCCTTCTTGTGTTCTTTTCAGTCTTAGATATTGATGTTGTTAAATTGTTCTACTTTGTCCAACTCTTCATGATCCTACAGATTTGTTGCACACCAGGCTCTTGCATACACCATTATTTTGTAGTCTGTCCAAACTCATATTCATTTCTTCTCTGATATTCTCTCTTTGTCTCATCTTCTATTTCCTTTTCCTTTTGTTTTCAATCTTTCTCAATATCAGAGGTTTTTTAACGAGTCCTAACTTCTCTTTATGTGGCCAGAAGATTTAAGTTTCAGTTTCAGTATTTGACCTTGAAGTGAATAGTCTGAATTAATGTCTTTAAGTATTGACTGATTAGATCTCTTTGTTGTTTAAGATACTTTGATAAATCTCCAGATTTTGTTCTTTTTGTTCAGATGTTTCAGTATTATCTCACTCTCTGTAACACTATTTGGGATTGTCTTTGCAAAGATCCTAGAGCAGTGATGGCAAACCTATGGCATGGGTGTCAAAGATGGCTCACATAGTATTCTCTATGGGCATGTGTCACACCCTATCCTACCCCCAAATGTTTGTTACCAGAAAGGCAGAGGGACTCCAGTGGCCCCCCTCTCCACTGTGCCTGTCAACAATTCTTCACATCACCCCTCCCCTTTCCCCACCCACCCAATGGGAGCATATAGCAGTTAAGGTGGGTGGCTGACATGCTGTGTAAGAGTGCAGCACAGACAGCAGCCTTTTGAACCTCTGGTGAAGGTGATTTCAGAGTGGGGTTGGAGAGGAGTTAGGTTTGAGGGGAGCTTAGCTCACAGTGGTGCACATAACTGAAGGGAAGTTCAGTACTTGAACTACTCTCCTCCCCTTTTCTACATGCTCCTCTCATCACCCACTCTTCTGCCCAGCAACCTAATGGGAGCATTTCCTCCCTCCCTATCTGTAGTAAAAGGAGAGGGGGAAGGGAGAATAGGGCAGGATACTCTGTCTCTAAAAAGTTGGCCATCACTGTCCTAGATTGAGTAGTCAACCAATGTGACTACCGTTGTTAAAACTTTTAGTATCCTCTTTAAGTGCAATTGTATATTTCTCTTTAATTATCTTCAGCTCCCTTGTGATGTCTGGTTAGATTTCCTTCAGGAGCACATCAGCTTTATATGAGGCAAAAATGTGGGGGATCTCCATCACTTGTACCCCAATGATTCAACATAGTAGGAAAAACTCATGTGTCCCCTGGCATACCAGAGGACATGGAGGCTAGCATCTAGGCAGGAGGATGCCAGGGACACAAACCATCAGCCAATGGAAGGATTGAGGGGGAAGAGTTACAGTTTTGAAAAGCTAGCTCAAGAAGCTGAGAGCTCTCTCCCTCTGGACCAGGATCTTGCTCTTGAACTAACTTGTTCTCTGTTCTGCGCTCGATCTCTCTCTCTCTCTCTCTCTCTCTCTCTCTCTCT
>NC_058131.1:493066997-493091224 GCF_016433145.1 Gracilinanus agilis
CTCTCTCTCTCTCTATCTCTCTCTCTCTCTCTCTCTCTTACTCACTCTGTCTCTGTCTCTGACTCTGTCTCTGTCTCTGTCTCTCACTCTGTCTCTGTCTCCCTCTCTGTCTCTGTCTGTCTGTCTCTCTTTTTCTCCTCTCTTATCTCATGGGCCATCTCTGATAAGCTAAGGCCACAGCCAGCCACAGTTGAGGACTGGATTTTTCTAACCTAAATTTAGAAAGGTTAAAAACCCCTTTTTCTCTTTCTCTCTCTTTACTAATAAATGCTTAGAAATTTGGTAATGAGCCTCCAGATTAATTTTTATTATAACAACTTACTGATTAATGGATAAATCTCTTACAGTTCAGATAACAAGATGTTAAAGTTTATAGATAATCTAAAATCACTACATGATAATTAGCACTCTATATGCCCTTATCTGACATTTTACTATTGTCAACATGAAAGCACTACAGGGGTGTATAAGATATATAATCATGTAATATTTTTTTCTGTTTCATGGGTTACTATCGGAAATTAATTTATTTACTAGAGAAAGTCAACAGCTGATGAGTTTCTTATTATTTAGTTACATAGGCTAGTCATCAGACAGTAGTCATGATTCATTGGTAGGACTATTTCTGTTTAGTCACTTTTCAGTCATGTCTAACTTTTTGTGATCCCATTTAATGCTTTTTTGGCAAAGACTAGAGTGAGTTTTTCCTTTCCTTGTGCAATTCATTTTACAGATTAGAAAACTAAACTAAATAAAGTTAAGTAATTTGACCGGGGTCACACAGCTAATTAGTAGTTTCTGAAGTCAGATTTGAATTCAGAAAGAGTAGTCTTCCTGACTCCAGATCCAGCACTCTATCACAGTACCACTCAGTTGTCCTTTGATAGGACTCAGCTCAGTTGGAAATATTTTGACTCCTAGAGCCCTACCCTATTTGAGTTGATCCTTGCCTTCTTCTCAAATCAATGATTTTAATCCAATGCTAATTCCTAAATAGTACTATTTAATTTAATGTGATTCCATAAGGGAAGTGAATATTTCTTTGGTATTAATATATCTTAATATATATTTAGTCAGATAAGGATAATCAACCAGTGCTAATAGAGATCATATAATTAGGAGTTATTAGATTAAACAGATTAATCTTCATATTACTTCAAACTTATAAAGCCTTTCCTAGTTTAGATCTTAAATGTATCAGGGCATGCACTTATGTCACCACAAAATGTCCTAGATAGAGAACCTCCACCCATAGGACCTTATGAGTGAAGACCTCCAAACCCCACTGTGGGCTGGAGCTAAAGGCCTCTACCCTAGTCTTAACCACTTAAGTCCTACATGATAGAAACTTCTTAAGCTTCTATGGAAAGTCCTTTGGTTATTTTAAGAGCCCCTGAGTCCTTTGTCATTTCCCTTTGCTTTCCAACACTGGCAATGTCTGCTTCCACACAGGCCCATTACCCTGTGGCTAAGAATTGGCCAATTATTATCCAAGCCCTGTGACTACAGGCTGGCAGAATTAGAGAACAGTTTGACTTGTCCATTGCTTTGTGCCATGGCTCCATCAGCCTGTTGTTTTGTGATCATCAGCTGTTAAGGTTGGGGATAGGGATAGTTCTGCCAGTCTGTGACCACTAAAGACAATTTGTATTTTGTGCTATACCAACTATATTATCTGGAACTTCAGTGTCATAAAACATACTCTGCAGAAATGTGGGGCTCAGATCATGAGAAAGGCCTAGGTTTGTATTTGTTGAAAGAGCCCAAATCTCTAATGAAATTATTTGCTTGAAGCTCTGACTCAGTTACTTTTTACAGATTGGACAAATTTTTGGCATTATAGCTCAAAGCCTTTTCATAGAACTTTCATTTAACTGGCATAGCTTTGCGAAGGCAGCATCTCCTCCATGTTGTGACAATGCATCAAAGAAGATCTCTTTTCATTGTAGTTTTAAAATTTTCTAAGTATTTGAGATTTATTGGGAGATAAAATGTGATTATAATTCATAAATCAATCAGCATAGGACTTTAGAACTTTTCTAATCTAACACTCTCTTTTTTATAGATGAAGATCCAAAGAAATTAACTGAATTTGACAAGGTCACAAAAGTAAGTTGTAAAGGCAGGTTTCAAATCTAAGTCGACTGACTCTTAATACAATTATCTTTCTATTATACCTTCTTGCTTTCTTTATGTTAATGATTACCTTGACACATTCAAAAGAATACTGCAGATGATTTTTAAAACGCTAGCTTCCATTCCCAAATCCCCATAAATTAGTTGTGGAACTATGTAAGTCAATTCCCTGAACTTCTCAGAACACTGACCTTAAATGCATAAAATACAATACATTGGATAAGGAAACCAGTGATGTTAAAATATTGCTATCAAAATATTTTTAAATAGTTTACAAATGTCATCTTATATCTTCCTCTTCTAAATATTAACAACCTCCAAAGAAGCACTTTGCTTCATCTATAGTCATAAAATGGGCAATTAGGTGGGACACAGATACAGTACTAGGCCGGGAATCAAGAAGACTCATCTTCCCAAGTTAAATATCCTCATGCATTTACTAGCTATGTGACCCTGATCAAGTTACCCTGCTTGCCTCTGTTTCCTCATCTGTAAAATAAGCTGGGGAAGGACATTGCAAACTATCCAAGGACTTTTGCCAAGAAAACACAAATGGGGACACAATGACTGAAATGACTGAACAAATGAACAAAAGAAAGAATCATAAAGTTGACTCTTTACCACCTTACTGATAAAGATTAATAAAGAAGAATAAGATGAAATATTTAATTTTTTACAAGTTCATACAGGTAACATTGAGTTATAGATAATTGATGGATAGAATGAGTGTCAGAAAGACTTAGGTATGAATCTTTTCTCAGAAATGTACTACTGAGGGCAGCTGAGTAGCTCAGTGGATTAAGAGCCAAGCAAAGAGAAGGAAGGTCCTAGGTTCAAATCTGGCCTCAGACACACTGCAAGTCACTTAACCTCCTTTGCCTAGTCCTTATCACTCTTAACAAACAAACAAATACATACTTAAATTAAATTAAATGTACTACTAACTATAACTTTATATGTCACGACCTCCCTGATTCTCAGTTACTTACCTGTAATCTGGGATTGCAAATAGCAACTAACATAACATTATTAGTCATAGCAAATTATTGAATTTATGCAAAGTTGCTATTATTGATATGACTGAAAAATTGTTAAATTTTTCTATCATAATGAGCAAAGGACAGAACAAAATTACTAAAGCAATGTTTTACGAAACAGCTTTACCCATACATGTTGTAAATAGGAATTCTTTAATTTATTTAATTTAATAGGGGATCTGGAACTCTTCTTACCGTAGAGATGTGTAGGGATTAACCAGCCCACAATGACAGGAAGTAGGAACTGAGGAGCCTTTTGCTGAGCCAGCCTCAGTTGCAGGCTGTCAGTTGCTGACAGTTAGGAAAGTCAGTTGCTGTCAATTAGGGCTGGCAGTTGCAGGGAAGTTGGCTGCTAAGCATGAGTTGGTCATTGGGAGTTGGTTGCTTGTAGTCTGAGTTGCCATTTAGTTGCTGCAATATAAAGGTGGGCCTGAGCTTTCTGGCTTAAGCCTTTAAAGGACTTTTTTTGCCTCTGGGATCTCTAGAGAGCAGGAAGTCTGTATCTGAGGCAAGGATTACTGTCAGTTGCCTACTGAGAGTTGGGCTGTTATAAAAAACTGATTGAAGGAATGAGTGGTGGCTATCCATTATTTTATGGAGTTAGGTAGTTAGTGAATCATTTTTAGATAGTGTAGATTAGATAGGTCTGGTGTTTGCCAGGCAAGAAGAAGTGATCCTCAGAAGACAGTTAGAGGTAGTATTAGGAATTTTAGGTAGTATTAAGAATTTTAGGTATATTTATAGGGTATAAAATTAGTTATCTCTCTTTCCTCTTTTATATCTTTTTGTTGGAACCTTGTCGGGTAGTTATTATTAGTAGTAGTTATAGGAAGTTATAGGTTAATTACTATAGACATTAGGCAATTTTCTTTCTCTACCTCTTTCCTATATTTCCCTCCTTTGCTATATTCTTTTACTATTTCTATTTTAATAAAAATAAATTATTAATTGTTAAAAGCTGCTAGAAGTTTTCTTTTCTCTGGTTTAAAGGGATAATATTAATTTACAACTCTACAATAGTCTCATTAAAACTTAAATTATTAAAAGTTGTTCTTTTAATTTGTCTAAACTCCCATTAGCCTTATAATGTATAAGACAGGAAGAATGTATGGCAATGTTCTGGAAGATAGCAGCTTCCACCATAAAGATCATTAAAAGTTCTGAGGAGTGGAGGTCAGTTAGGGATTAGCAAGAAAGAAAAAAAAATCTCCATATTAGTAGCCACAATGTAGTCGTGAGTATTATTCTTTCTAATTGTTCTTTGGACAGTAGAATATCCTTTTTACATTAATTAAAAATATAATTTCATATGTGTGTTTGGTTGACAAAATAATTCAAAACCTTTTAGGATAAAAGTTATACTAATGGGGAAAAGGAGAGGAAGATTTTTTGAAATAGTACATTTCTAATGTTAAATCACTCAAACTACCAAAATTTTGATTATTATTCTATGATAATCTATTTAAATTCTTAATGTAAGATAGTCTGTATTATCAAGTTCCCTGTATAATTGACCCTCAAGTTTATTTATTTATCATTCTAACTTTCTGGTGAATTTATCTCTTCTTTCTTAATCTCTAACATGCAGCAATGGTAAAGGATAGCCAGCAGGAGTAGAATTATACCTTAATCCTAGATGCATTGAAAAATTCCTGAAAATCAATGGCCCATGTACATTAATTCCTGTGTTACTGAAACCTCATATTTCAAGTGGTTTGTATTTGTCTGATTTCTTTTCTTCCTTGAGGCTGAAATCCTGGACTTCACAGCTACCTCCCCCCACTCCTCTTATTTTATTTTCCTAGAAGACATATCCTATCAAAAAGAAAATGAAATTTCAAAGATGATGACAGCAGAAGAAAGAGAATCAAATATGCTAAGAATCAGTCAGTCAACTTTTCCTTGACATTCTTCTTTTACGAGAAAGATCTTCTTTGTCTTTGAGGATATACAATGAGCACAGTCAGAAGAGGTACAGGCTGCAATGAACAACACAAATCTAGATGTTCATACCTGGTACAAAGTAGTATCTTTTTTTTTTAAACATTTATTAATATACATTTTTTTTAATTTTAAACCCTTAACTTCTGTGTATTGACTTATAGGTGAAAGATTGGTAAGGGTAGGCAATGGGGTCAAGTGACTTGCCCAGGGTCACACAGCTGGGAAGTGTCTGAGGCCGGGTCCGAACCTAGGACCTCCTGTCTCTAGGCCTGGCTCTCAATCCACTGAGCTACCCAGCTGCCCCAAAGTTCATGATCATTTTTTTTTTATCCTGGGACTCCATTCTAGGAGCATAGGGCCACAACCAGTAGGCAATGGGTCACGCAGTCGCTCAGGGTCACCCAGCTGGGAAGTGTCTGAGCCCGGGTTTGAACCTAGGACCTTTCATCTCTAGGCCTGGCTCTCAATCCACTGAGCTAGCCCAGCTGCCCCTATTAATATACATTTTTAACATGGTTACCTGATTCATGCTCCTCCTTTCCCCTTCACCCCCCCCGCACTCCCCCCACCCATGGCCGATGCACATTTCCACTAGTTTTGTCATGTGTCCTTGATCAAGACCAATTTCCAAATTGTTGGTAGTTGCATTGGTGTGGTAGTTTCGAGTCCACACCCTCAATCATGTCCACCCTGACCCATGCGTTCAAGCAGTTGTTTTTCTTATATGTTTCCTCTCCTGCAGTCCTTCCTCTGAATGTGGGCAGCATCTTTACCATAAATTCCTCAGAGCTGTCCTCTGTCATTGCTTTCTGCTGGTACAGAAGCCCATTACATTCTATTTTACCACAGTATATCAGTCTCTGTGTACAATGTTCAAAGTAGTATCTTATATACTTTACAGATACCCATTCCTTGAGATATGAATCAGGGGAATGATACCTATAAAGAGTAGAATATTTCTTGGATTTTGATGCTTAACACTCAGTAGTTCATTTGTCTGTACCTGAGGGAGGAGTTTGAATGATGAAACTGGGTTAAGATCAATGTGGAGGAAAAAGTCCAAGAAAAATGCTCTGAGCAGAGTCTGACTTTATTTGGTGAGCAAGGAAAAGAAGTCAGAGGTCTGCAAATTCTCCATTTGAATCTGAGACCTTAATCATTGGCATTGGCAGATTTTTAAAGACCAAAAGAGAAACTTACAGAGTTGAGGGGAAAATTTACAGGGTTCACTTTTGATGTAAGTAATACGAACTTACAAGTCATGGACAGGTTAGGTAATTTTTAACCTGGGCTTTTTAATAGTTTTTTCTCGACATATTACATCCCAACTCATACAATCTCTCCAAGGGCCTCGCCCTCAGAAAGCCCTCATTAAGGGCTCATTCCGTTAATGACCTTTTTAGTAGCCTCTGAGATGTGTTAGTCTGATAAAAGTATGTTATAAAATATATTCACACACAAGATAAACTTAGCAATTCACTTATGATTAATATGGTAACACACATTTATGATTATAACTCAGGTACTATCTTGGGACAACCTTCTTAATCTGGCTATATACACAGACTCTTGTCTGGGACTATATTCTTACCAAAAATCACACATTTTTAAGTTGTCAAACTGAAGTGATTCTTAAGCTAATGCAAACTAGAGGGTGCTTAATTAAATTTCCTTCTTACAAGCGTCAATTTTGCACATATGTATTCTCTGTGCCAAACTCTAATCCTTAGAGCCTATCTATACTATAGTTAAGGGACATGAATGTTAAGGGACCATAGGGCATAACTATGAAATCTATCATAATTGAAAACAGGATTCATACAATTGGAGTTCTCCCATCCTGATTCAGTCTTGCTAATATACTATGAATAAGTAAAAGAGGCTTTCTAAGAATTCCATGGTTACCTAAAGTGTTGTATTTTGATGAAATATTCATTTTTGTTTTTAAATGTCTGTAAAAAAACATAAAAGATGAAAATTATAGTTTTTTGAAAGTCAATTATTCCTGTCATTGTTTATATGGGAATATGCAAAAGTAAACTTTTTATTTATATAACCTTTCTATGAATAAGTTAGTTTAACATTTGGGGATATAGAGTTGATTTGGAGACTATTTCTAAATCATATGTTTCTATTGAGCCCAATGGTTCAAATGGACTAGAAAATAGTGAAACACATTCCAATTAAAATGTGTGTTACAAACAACTTTCATTCAAGTAGTCAATTGGTTTTTATAGTCCTAACAACAGAAATTCATGTGTTCTGAAATATATTGTAGCAATTAGTTTAAAATTAAAGCAAATATCTATACCCAATCTTTTGTTATTGTTCATACATTCCTTTTGAAACTATGATAATTTATGTTTTATTACTTAGCACTCTTTATACTTTTCATAGCATCGTCTTAGAATATAAACTTCCTTAGGGCAGGCATACTTTTTATCACCATCATTATAATCATCATCTTGATGTACCTAATATCTACACACAGTCCTTTGGATAGTATAAATATAAAACTAATTTTTAATGTGCCATAAAAAATGCAGGCACATTATATGGCTTAAAATTGCTTTTGGCTGCCTTTAAAAATAATCTCATCCTTACAACAAACCTGGGCAATAAATAATTGTTTAGGTTGATTTTATTTAAATCTATAGAGATAATTAAAGTCAAACACTTTAAATGTTGTACCCAAATCTCTTAGACGGGTATTGGTGTCACTAACATAATGTTCAAGCATAGTCCTATATGAATTTTATTCTATGACATAGTATGCAATGTACAACCCTAAAGAACAGAATTTGGAGCCTATTCTTCCTTTTGGGAGGATTCAAATGCTTCCATACTGATTTTCTTAAGCTCCAAGCTCCCTCAAAATGCTATCTGAGGGGGCAGCTGGGTAGCTCAGTGGAGTGAGAGTCAGGCCTAGAGACAGGAGGTCCTAGGTTCAAACCCGGCCTCAGCCACTTCCAGCTGTGTGACTCTGGGCAAGTCACTTGACCCCCATTGCCCACCCTTATCAATCTTCCACCTATGAGAAAATACACCGAAGTACAAGGGTTTAAAAAAAATGCTATCTGAGAGTATAGGATTCTTTGTCACTCAATCAAGATCAGATGGAACAAAAATTATATTCTAAGTGACCTGAAAATATCTAAGAAGGCTTTATTTTTTTTTCTTCCAGCAGTTAGGTGGCACAATGAATAGAGAACTGAGCCTGAAGTAAGGAGGTATAAGTTCAAATCTGGCTTAGGTACTTATTAGCTATGACTCTGATAACTTAATCCTGTTTACCTCACTTTTCTCCTCTATAAAAGGATCTGTAGAAGGAAATGGCAAATCGACCCAGTAGTTTTACCAAGAAAACTCCATGTGCAGTCACAAAGATTTGGGCTAACTAAATGACTAAAAATGATGACCAACAAAAGTTATTTCTTCAGCGATACAATGAAATATTCAAAATTGGATAACTTTAAGATGAAAATGCTACTTCTCACTTTGCATTGAAAGCAATTCTATCCTTACGTGTTTTCAGACTGGCTGACCTACAAGATATCTAATAAATTTCAGTGAATCTGATTCTATGGTACTGAATCAGTGAATTGAAATGAAATGGTGGGAAGGATGGTGAGGGAATGAAATGACTGCCCTCCAGCAGGATCAGTATTAACAGGATTGATAAATAGTATATTTTTTTATAAAGTGATTTCTTCTGTTTTTTTCTGAATCTATCCATTAGGTAATTCATGGACTTTATTTTTATATTTGAGAATGAACATTCTCAGTAGTTTTATTTATTTATTTATTTTTAAAATATTCCTCAGGTGACTTTTGTTGTTAATTGATAATAGAATGTCCACATTTGCTTGCCAAACTTAGCTTTAGTCATTCTTTTTATTCTTTTATATTTTGTCACCAGGGGAAGATAAAAAGTTAGGTCAACCATCCCAAAGATTAAATAGAGTTTCTATGTTTAGTCCCATTACTTCTCTAACTAAATTGATAATCTGGCACAGAAAAAGCATGCTGGATGTGGATTCAAAGGACATCAGTTTGAATCCTATCCCTAGAACATAATGCCTTTGTGATCTTGAAAAAAATAAGTCACTAATTATCTGGGACTCAGTTTTTTCAACAGTGTGTAGCAGTGATATGGTTACATGATGAGGTTTTATGTGGGTAAACAGATTTGTTACTCTTTTATTCACTCCTGTCTTTGTGAGAGGAGACTCCACCCCCTCTCTTAGATACAAAATCAGTGAAAATTTAATTCCAGGCTCCTAATTGACTTGGCAATGTCAATATAGTTTACATATAAAATGAGGGAATTGGATAAGATGACTTTGAAGGTCCTTTACATCTCTCAGTTAAAGAACTTACAATTCTTTTATGAGGAGAAGAACTAGAACCATAGTATTTTATATCTAGAGAAGACTTCAAATAATCTAAACCAATTTCCTCATTTTATAAATGAAAGAACTTGGGTTGTGATGTGGCTGTCCTATGTGGTTGTGAATGGCTATCCTAAGGTAAAATCAAGTAGCAGAAATCATAACAAAAACTAGATGATTTAACTGAAACCTCATTGTTTTTGTAAAAGTATATGATGTAGCTTAAAGATCACTATATATAGAGTTAGAGGAATCGAGTTTAAATCATTCTTTGCTATCTCTTGTCTCTGTGACCTCAAACAAGTCATGGATTCAATTTTTTCACTTGAAAAAATTTTAAGGCACGGTTAGAATTTGAAATAAAAACCAGTCTGAAATCTTATAATTCCATTTGAGAATTTAAGTTTCCTTTTAATCTAGTGTAATTTCTACTTTACCACTTTATTTCATGAGCATTATTTTTTTATTATTGCTCAATATGGTAGGATATCCAGAAAATCTTATGATCATCATTGTCGTCATAAAGCCATCTTTTGAAGAGAAATCAAATCTTGAGTCTTTCTGTTTAATTTAATTTAATTTAATTTATTATTATTATATTGTTAATTAATTTAATCCTTCAGTGTGTATACTTGCTCCATTAATACAGATTGCCACTCCTATATAGCTTCTCATCTTATGCAGTCTTACAGCACTAGAATGACTCATACTAGAAAAAAGAGCATTGAGGCATTTATATTTCTGTTCTCTTCAGCTTACTCTTTCTTTCTTTCTTTTTTAACCCTTAACTTCTGTGTATTGGCTCATAGGTGGAAGAGCGGTAAGGGTGGGCAATGGGGGTCAAGTGACTTGCCCAGGGTCACACAGCTGGGAAGTGGCTGAGGCCGGGTTTGAACCTAGGACCTCCTGTCTCTAGGCCTGACTCTCACTCCACTGAGCTACCCAGCTGCCCCAGCTTACTCTTTCTAATTCAAATCACTGTTCTTATGTATTGTTCACAGTAATTTCTTCCCAATAATATAATATGCTTGCTTACTAAAATAGTCATAATGTAGTTACTAAATATTTTTATACAGCAGTATCTGTCTATGGATAACTATTATATTGAGAACTATTATAATGCTATTCCTTTGCACTATTGTCGGTTGGAGATGTATTAGATACAGTTGTCTTTTATGTGCCTAGCAATTAAAAGAAATATTTCCATAAAAGGAAAACACCAGCAATGCGTGGATATTCATTTACAAAAATGATGTTCAGCAGAGAATCCAGCTGCATCCCATATTGCTAAAAGAAAGAATATATTTATTTTAAAATGTTGCAGGCAGCATGACTTATTTATGAGGTCTTATTTTTACTTCCTCTGTTATTAGAAGGTGATAATAGGACATGCAGTAGAGAAGGTTTTGGCTGTGCGGGAAGATTAGAAAGGATATCAAAAATCCCCCTCTTTAGCTAGTATTCAGAAAATCTGCTAATTTGATGAAAAAGATAATATCAACTGGCATTTGAATTGTGACTTTTATCCAAAGAGCTCAACCCACATAGGAATGTTTTTTCCTGGCCCTGAAAAGTAGTCATCATGGAAGCGTAGAAGCTAATAACCTTTAAAGAGCACCAACTCAAACTCCTGGATAAAATAGGTCTATTCAAAGGAAAAATAGAAAATAAGAGAAATATAATTACTAAAATGAAATTAAAACAGGATATTAAGCTATCTTCTTATTTTTTCCATTTGTGTATTTGAATGATTCATATAGTTCAGAGATATTTCAGCTCATTTGAATCAGTGTAGGGGTGCTAACCATCGCTGTGATAAAACTCATAAATGAGCTACCTAAGGAGTTTAGAAAGTCCCATACCTTGTCATGAACTTAAAGAAATGTTAAAGTTTTCCTCAAGCACAGGTCAGACCATCTCACCCTTTTCCCTACTCAATACACTCCCTTTGGCTCCCTATTACTTCAACTATTTTAAAAAAGATTCTACAGTCATTTTTGCATCCTGGTCTTCATAACTAGAATACTTTCTACCTCCCCACTCTTCTTACACATTTTTCCCTTCCACTCATTCTACATGTGATCTTTACACATGATCTAGCTCATTATTTCGTATAAAATGAGATAGTATTTTTAAAGAGATAAGAAATGTCTAGAATATAATAAATATTGTAAATTCTTCCCTATCCCCATCTCCAACTCCATGCACATCTTTCCACTTGTTATACCCTGTGAGTAATATTTTTTCCCTCCTTCCCTCTGCCTCTTAGAATATCTGGCATTATTCAAATTTTAGTTCATTTATCACCTTCCACATAAAAACTCTCTGATGCTGCTAATGACCTGTCCAAAAATGATCACATATTAATTTTGCATTTATTAGGCATATACTTATGCCTATACATGTTATCACATGAATTAGATTGCAAGTACCAAGAGATCAGGTTCTATTTTTTTTATCTTTATGTTTCTAGTGCTTAGCACAGGGGAACACACATGGGAGAGACTTACTACATATATGCTATTAATTGCCTTGGTATTTTCATCTTTCCCATTTGTTCCCTTCTCTAAATTTCTTTAACCCTTAGACTCCATATCTCACAATTTGTCAATTCACTGTCTTGCATACAGCAATGCAAAGCTTGATGTTTATCAATGTGATGATTAGAACTTCCTTGAAAAGATATGATATCTCCTAATTATTTTGGACTATTTAGCATAGTAATAGTCACATCATTTGATCCAAATCCAATATTTCATCAGTATAAGGAACTCAGGAAAATTGTTCCCTCTAATTCAGGACCACAACTACTCTGTAGTTTAAAGACTTAGAAAGATATCTGGAGTCAAAAGAGATTAAGTGATTTTTCCTAGGTCAAAACACTAGCATGTGTAAGAAGTTAAACCCAAATCTTATGAGTTAGAAGCTTACTGACAATCGACCATGCCATAGTTTCTTAGTACTCATTAAATACTTAATAATTATTTGGTTCATTTGAGATCATTTGACTCTAGGACAATGACAAACTCCATCTCTCTGTGTCTCATTGAGTTTTTAGATTTGCTTTATCAACTCAAAGTAGATTTCCTTCCAAGTAAACTCAAGACACATTAAGGTCTATCAGTAATGAATACAGAAATTTTTTTCTAAGAATTCATCTGTCTTTCAGAGACAAAAAGATTAATTATATTTTCCTTTCAAGTTCCCAGTGGTTCATTTATTATCTTTAGGTGTATTTTCCCCAGATTGATTTATGTACTCTAAACCTTATCTCTGGCCTCTAATTTCCCACTCAACAAAATTTTTTCTCAGAGTCTACTGTGTGCTAGGCACTGTGCTATATACTCTGGGAATACAAATTTTTAAAAAGTATAGTTTCGGCCCTCAAGAAGTTTATAATTTAATGAGATTTGACAAGACACAAAAGAAAGCTCAAATAAGCCCTGGGGAGACAAAAAAAAACCATATTTCCTGTCCACATACCTTGTCATGAGTCCCATACCTTGTATGGTATGGGAGATTAAAATTTAATGATAGAAAGTAACACAGAAAAGAAAACTCAGACGTTTTGGGAAGAGGAGATGAAGGTTCTAAAGAAGTTCAGAGCCAATATAGTTGGTGAGAAATATGGAGAAAAATGTTGTTCACCCTCTACTTCCAATACAGACGATGGCCCTGATCTCCATTCAGAAAGACACACAATGCTATTGAGATGTGAATACCAGGAAATTTCAGTCTTTTCAATTTCCCAGTAATGTGTTTCCTGGGAAGGGAAGCCATTATAAACAATTCCAAAGAAGGTAATAAGCAATATAGCTATTGGGAAATGTGAGATTTTTCAAAACTTATTTTCTGGAGATCTCAAACTCAACATGGCCAAAATAGAATTCATTATGTTACCCATATCTTTTCCTTCTGTTGAACTTCACCATCAATATTAGAAGTACCACAGCCATCTGAATTACCCAAGCTTGCACCTTAAGTGTCAGGTTCAAATCTTCACTCATATTCATCTTATATATCAAATTTCTTGCTAAGTTTCATTGTTTCTGTCTTCTTAACATCTCCCCTATACATTCCCTTTCCCTCACTCTTTCTATTCTCTAATTTAACTACAAAATTTGTGTAAATTCTCATCTCTTTGCAGTGAAACTATTGGCAATATGGCAATAGCCTATTGATTGTATTCAGTTTTTAATGACTTTCCCCACTCTCATCCATGATACATTTCCCATCAACCTACTCATCTTAAAGGAGAAGTTTTCATACATATCAGATTGACTAATAGGACAGAAAAGGAAAATGAGAAATGTTGGAAAGGATACGGAGAAAAAAAATTTGAACATTAATGCACTATTAGAGGAGTTGTGAACTCATCTACGTTTTCTAAAGGGCAATTTGGAATTATGCCCATAGGGTTATAAAACTGTGCATACTTTTGATCCAGCAATTTCCCTTCTAGGACTGTACCCTGAAAAGATGAATGAAAAAGGAAAAGGACCTATATGTACAAAAAATATTATTGCAACACTTTTTGCGGTGGCAAAGAATTGCAAATTCATAGGATGTCCTTCAATTGGGAAATGGCTGAACAAATTGTGGTATATGATTGTGATGGAATACTGATGTCCTCTAAGAAATGACTAGTTTTCTGAATACTTTCTGAAAATACCTAGAAAGACGTATGAACTGATGTAAAGTGAAGTAAGCAGAGCCAGGAGAACATTGTATACTGAACCAGCAATAATGTATGATAGATTGTGAATGATTTAACTAATCTCAGCAATCAAATGATACAAGACAATTCTGAGGAACTTATGATGAGAAATCTCATCCATCTCCAGAAAAAAGAACTAATGGAGCATGAATGTGGGTCAAAATAATCCTTTTTATTTTACTTAATTTTTCTTGGGTTTTTTTTTTTTGCAATGTGACTAACATTGAAATATTTTTCATGACTACCCATGTATGATTTATAGCATATTATTTGCCTTCCCAAAAGGGTTGGGAAAAGGGGAAAGGAGAGAATTTAGAACTCAAATTTTAAATAGAAGAATGTTAAAAATCGTTTTTATGTGAAATTGAAAAAATATAAAGATAAAATGCAGGGGCAGCTGTATAGCTCAGTGGAGTGAGAGTCAGGCCTAGAGACAGGAGGTCCTAGGTTCAAACCCGGCCTCAGCCACTTCCCAGCTGTGTGACCCTGGGCAAGTCACTTGACCCTCATTGCCCACCCTTACCAATTTTCCACCTATGAGACAATACACTGAAGTACAAGGGTTTTAAAAAAAAAAGATAAAATGCAGGTTTGAACACTCAACACCCCTATTCAATAAATTATTGTGATTCCCCTTTACTTCCAGGATCTCATAGAAAATCCTGTTTGTCTTTTAAAGTGCTTCATTACTTGGCCCCTTTCTATCTTTGTATTTTTCTAAAACTCTGATTTCCTTCATGTACTCTATAGATTCTATCAATACTGGCCTTCTTGACAATCCTCACAAATGATGCAGTTTTTGCAATTGCATTGAAGATATCACATACCTGGAATGCTCTTTCTCCTTCAAGATATAGAGAAAATCCCAAGTTCCATGAGATGTTTTGCTTTAAGTCACTATTAATGCCTTTGCTGTGAGATTACATATCACTTATAAGGAGTTTTATCTCATATTTACTTCATTTGCCATTGGCTCAGTTGTAATGAGTTCTATGAAGACTGGGGTTGTATTCACCTTTCATTGTATCCTTACTACTACTTAACATAGCTCCTGGTACATAATAAAACTTTTATAAAGGCTTATTAACTGACTCATTGACTACTGATTGACATTAGGTTGCATGCCCTTTCACTGAGAGTTCCATACAATCTGGAAATCTCTATAGGAACAAGGTTTTCTTCCAAAAAATAAGTTAACTTTCTCTACTTCTTATCTTTATTTATTGCCTATTGAATGAAGGAGACCATTTTAAGAAATAATATAGGCCTTTGTTAAATATTGTGGATACATTAATTTTTGTTAAATTTGTGAAATTTTTATTTAGGGACAATTGCACTTCTTTTCCTGGCTATGTGGGACCATATTAAATTGTTTTGTAACTCTTTCTGATGCGGTACTGGAGAAGCAAATGAAAGGACAAAAATTAGGTCTTCTGAGACCTCACAGTATCATTGTAGATTAGAAACAGAGACAATGTTTTAAAAATATATGCTGATTTGCAGAAAATGCTGAAATTTTCGAATCCACTGTGAGTTTGGAGAGAGAATAATAGGATCATCACTTATTAAGACCAACATTTATGAAAATTATTTTGATGCAATGTATATTTTCACATTGAAGAAACTTGGAAATCTGGCACCAAGAGATTTTTGATAACATATAATAAAATTGTCTTGGAGAGATGAGAATGTATAGTGTAATAAGGAACTTCTGTGACAAAATGGAGTATATCTTGAGTGACAGGAACATCAGTTAAAGATTTTGGAATGTACCCAGGGTGGCATGAGCCAGGGCCAAAAGACAGTTGGAACCACCCTATAAATACCCTGGGACAACAGCACACTAAGTCTCATTTTTGAGAATCTTAGGAGGACAGTGGATTGGAAGGATGATAGGTCCTAGACGTGAAATCCAGCATCCATTTCTGCGTGCCTTAGGAAATCAATTACTGGCTAGCAATAGAGCTGAGAGAGACAACACCACAGTCAACAAGAAGATCATCACTAACCTTACTTATCCTTTCGCTTGTGCCTCGGCCAAGTCAAGCCAGGGATTGAGAGAGGGAGAAGAAACCTCCAGGCTATTACTGAAATAATAAACAGAGCTAATAACCAATGTTTGATAGAGGGGGAGATAGAGAGTCATGAGGTGAGACTCTTTTCTAGCTCTCTTCTCCCACCAAATATACTCTAGAGGGGGTGTTACTCCAAAACTGGGTGACCTGGATGGTCATGCCACCTTACAGGAGTTGGGGGCAAGGCTTCCCTATAAGATGAAGTATGGGATTCCCCAATCTGATTCTGAATGAGGGCAGGGATCACGCAAGCCTCCCTCAAGGTCAGAGGACTTCACAGAAGGTGGTCTGGCTCCAAGATGGAGCCAGCCAGACTAAACTGTGTTTCCCCTCTCCCTCATTGTCTCTCAGGCACTCTGGAATGCTATCTGACTAAAGAATGACTTTTATTAATCACAATTCAGGGATTGGGGGAAAGAGTGAAGGGCAGAAGGATTTTGGGGTGCCCTCTTCTCTATTTCTGTGGAGTCCATCACTTGGGTGGGAACCTTTGAGATTCTTACTCCCAGACTTCTCCCATTGCCTCTTCTCCTTCTGTTTCTATTTCTATCCTTTCATATAATTGTAAGTTTTGACTGAAAGGGGGTATCTCAGCAAGGTTGGATAATGGGAGGAGACTAAGAGATCACTCCCAAAATGGAGTCCAAACACTTAGCTAACTCTATTATTGAAGTCTTGCTGGGTGAGAGGTGGTGGAATCTTTGACCAGGGAATCAGGGTTTCAATGTCTAAAGAAAGATCCTCAGGAAGCCCTCAGGACTGAATCTGAGCTGGGATGTCCTCTGCCAGAACCCTTTTCCTCCTCCTCTTTTTCCCGCTGAGATGTCCTCCTTCTCTCCTCACAGTTCTCATCCTGAAGCCCTTCTCCTCCTTTCTTCTCCGGAGCATCTCCCAGAATTTCCTTGGTCCCAACTGTCACCAACTGTCACCAACTGTCAGCCACTACTTCTCTGGTTCCTTTTGTCCCATCTCCTTTGCACAAATCCCATCCTTACATTATCAAATTCATCATCCATTTGATTTACATCACCTTTATTCATTTAGATTTAGGTTAACTTTCCTTAAACCTCTATCTTCATTCCTTGTTCCTAACCCTTTTAGATAAGCAAATAAATCCTGTTGCAGTTCAATCTAAAGAATATTGGTGTTCCCTTCCTCATTGGTGAATCACCTATAGCTAATTAGTGAAAAGATTTACAAACCACAGTCAGAAATAGCGTTTATTAAGTGGGCACATCTATACCAGCCCAAACCAACCCTTTACCATCAAATTCAACCCCAATTCAGGGACTAGAAGAGTTGTTAAACACATACAACTCCAAATAGAGTTCTGGCTTGGGCACTGTTGTAGAGGCAGAGGCTTGGCTAAGATGATCTTCACAAGTCCTGGGTTACTGGCACATTGGGTAACGACATAGGCAAACACTTCACTCAAAAGGACAGGTTCATTCAGTGCCTGTGAATTCAGAGCTTGCTTGGCAGACTTAGCCAACAGAGCCTGACAGGCCCAAGTGAGGCTTAGCAGCCTTTTCTTACTACTAACCTGCCTCCTATTTTTATACAACAATAGTCATGCTATAATAGGTTTCATTCTATTAACTACATGAAGAAGTCTTTTTGATTACCTTGGAGGCAAATATTATGGGATCTTTCAAAGGACACTGGTGATCAGAAATCATTTCATTCCCTCTCTGCTTGTTATGGGTTCAAGATGTTATACAGTCAATTAAAATGTTATCGTGTGAGAACCCTTTGGTCTTCTTCCCTCTGAAAATGACATGGAGCCCCTTGAAACAGGCCTCAGTCTTTTTGGCATGGGACCCCAGGTTTCCCTTGAACACCTCAGACTCCAGAAGTATTTCAGGTCAAAAGGAAATCAGAAAAATTTCTTTTCTTCCTTGCATTCTTGTAGTGCTGAGGGAAAGGTGACCCTAGGCATCAGATGCTCATGAAAAAGAAAGATCCCTGACAGAAATATTCCTCTTGGATTCTCCCCTGGACCATGAGATGGACACACACACACATAAATATATATATGATATCACTGGGACGTATCCTGGTCACCCCCTGTGTCTTTGGGATAAGAGAACACTCTAGCCATGGTCAGATGAAAAACATCCTCCACTCCTGTCTAACCTCATTCTATCATCCTTTCTCCAGTCACATAGCCCCTTTTGTCTAAAAGGTATTAAAAAGCCTAGAACACATCTCCTCTATGAGACAGTACTCCACTTGCCCTGTTCTCCCAGCCAATTCAACAGGAATTAGGAAATTAGTAAATTTCTCTTTTAATTTGAAGCTAAGTTTTGGAGTATTCTTACAAAAGACACCTGTGCCAAACTGGGGTTCACCTCAAGTTCCCCCACACCATTTTGTCTCTACTGACTTTGCTTTTTTTTCTATTTAAGTGAAAGACTCATGGATTTCATTTTTGTTAGTTTTGAAAAGTATACACAAGAGTACACAAGAGTGGAAACTCATTGTCTACTGAGGTAGTCTATTCAATTTTGGGATAATTATAATCAATAGCAAGTTCTTCCTACATAGATTTATAAGTTATATATCTACCTCTTTTAAATTTACTTCTATTATTTTTAGTACAATGAGTGAATAGTTGTAAATCAGTCAGTTCACTTGTATTTATTGAGTACCTACTATATGCCAGACACTGCTAATGTGCTGAGGATTCAAAGAAAATTTAAGAAACAAAACAAAACAAAAAAATTAGTCTGTTCTTTCAAGAAGCACACTGTCTACTCAATTATAATAGTCAATATTTATTTTAAGACTTTATTCCCTTTAAGGCTTACTAAGAAATTAACATCATATTATTTGATCTTCACAACAACCTTCAAGGTAGGTGATATTATTATCTTCATTTTATAGATCAGGAAACTGAGGATATATAGACGTGGTCATATATCCAGTAAGTGCAAAATATTCCTCTTGACGCTAAATCTTGGCTTCTTAAATCAGTTCTTCTTGACTCTAAATTCAATGTTTGCTTACCAAATGAGTCCCCTAAAATTTTCCTCATTAAAAATAATCACAATTAATCATAAATAATGATTAAACAAAAATACTTTTCAAACTTTATATTTAATGATCATTCAAAAATATATTAATTTAATTTCATGTATTAGTAAATAGTGTATCATAAACAACAATTAATCTTTATAACAATGAATTTATGTTCAAATTATGACCATTTAAACATTAAAATATCTTTGAATTATTTTCCATTTTTCCTTAAAAATATTGTTTACATCTATTTTATTTTGTTCTTGTTTCAGCAGGCTCTCCTACCAAGACTTTTATTATATCTTACTTGAATTCAAATAGATTCAACAAATATTTACAAATCACTTATAACATTTAGGGCATGTGGACAACATGGAAAAAATTAAGTAGTTATCATATGCAGGATGGTAAGCTAAGAAATGAAAACTCTCAAGAAGTGTACATTCTAACTTAAGAAGACAACACATAAATAGGAGCTACTCTAAGGTTTGGGACAGTTAAGTGATATGTTTAGACTTCTGTTTTACAAAGGTAGACAATAGTTAATAAAATTAATAACTATTTTTATTATTAAAAATTATTAACATTAAACAATATATTTGATAAAATAATCATTATTATTTTGGCATGAAATGAAGAGTAAATGAAATAGAATATTGATTGTGATAGGTAAGGGGGTAAGAAATGAGCAAGTTCTGGAAAAAGAATTTATGGGCCTTGATAGTCATTCGGTTGTGGGAGTTAAGAGAGTGGGAAGAATCAAGAACTATTCTGAGGATAGAAAATTTACTTTCTTCAACAAAAAAAGAGAATTTTTGACAAATGGGAATAGCTGAAAATGGGTTATTTTTGGACATGTTGAATTTGAGTTGCCAATTTGATAACTAGATAGGGATAGTTAGAAGTTTTGAAGTTGGAGAGAAAGATTAAAAGTGGATTTCTAATCTTGGAAGTTATGATCATCAAGATGGCAGTTGAACCCATGTGAATTGAATAAAGTGAATTGAATAAAAACAACTGAGCTTTTATTTTGAGAGATAGTCACTTAAATAATGAGAGGTGGATGAACAACAACAGCATCCGGAGGAGCAGCAACAGCAAAGATACTAAATATGACTAATCAGAAATGTAGAATAAAAACCAGGAGAGCAGCATCACAAAAGCTAAGAGAGGAAATAGTGTTCCAGAAGAGGCAGTGGACAACAGGAATAAAAGCTTTAGAAAGGTAAAAGAAAGCAGCCCATTCCATTGTTGGAAAATTCTAGTCAATAGGAAAATCCTCTTTATACTGAATAGTATAGAACTCCCTAAAATTTCCACTAATTGGTTTTAGTTTTTCACAGGATTCAAAGTCTGAAAGTAATTATCACTTTTCCACATTGAAGAACTGTGTTCCAGGAAACTGAAGTTTTTCCTGTATTATATTTTCTTATTGGAGAATTCTTATAAAACATTAGAACTTAAAGACTATATAACAAAGTTCAAACATTTCAAGAATTGAGGTGAAAGTATTTTAGAATCAATAATAATAATTGTACAAAGATAGATTAGGAAAGTTACATAGAGGATAATGTTGCACAGAAAATAATTGTTCTATCAGTCACATTCCTGTCACTGAGTCTCACTTAATCTTTAGGGGAAAACAAATACTTGAAACATTTTGATAAATCCTCATAGTGAAAATAAGGGGAAGATTGGAAGAGAGAACTCAAGATATTTGTCAAATGAGAAAAGAAATCATTAGCCCTGCCATTTTAAGTCAAATAAACAAAAAAGGTTTTGATAAAAGGGCAACTGCTCCCTAAATTATTTTACTGTCAAAATTAATATGGAATAAAATGTATTTAATAAAATGAAGTACTTCAGATGCTAGAGAGGGTTCAAAATTAATTAGTCATGTAGCCCAAAGCACTTCAGCTATGTGGAAGAAAAAATTTGGTAGCAAAATGCATATTTATCTTTTATAATTTGAAAAACGTAAAGTATATGAACAATTGCTAACCATTAATAATGTTCTTCACAACTATTTAGACATTATATGCCAAAACAGCTACATGAAGTTAGAACTTCACTGTATATTGTATTGACTGTGTAGTATTTTTTGCAGTGTATTCTTTGAGAAGGGTTTGGAGATATGACAATTTTAAATCAATACTTGAAGGCTGTGGGTAGTTATTACAAATCGTTGTCATAGTTTCCTCATCTCTATGAAGCATCATACAGTCTCCTTATGTTGTAGGGGAGCTTGAGGTGAATTCCAGGTTCCAGACAGGTACCCTTTGCAAGAATGCAAGATTCTATAACTTAGTTTAGAATAAAAAAAGAGAAATTTATTCATTTGGTATTCATGTTTAATTTGGCTGGGAGGACAGTAGAGCCCTCTGCTTCTAGAGGAGATGTGTTCTGGACTTTATATACTCTTTTGACAATATGGGCTACATGACCAGAGTAAGAGAATGGAATGAGATTAGGCAGAAGTGGGGGATGCCTGTTATCTGATTAGGACTGTAGTGATTTTTGTGTCCCAAAGACAAAGGGACTGACTGGGCATAGTTTAGGGGACAAGTAAATGTCCTAGATACAGCCAGATGGTATCACAACATAACCAGGAGATGCATAGTTGTGTCCATCTCAAAATCTAAGGGAGAATCCAAGTGAATCTTTCTTTCAGGAGTCATTCTTTATGATGAGTCTCTGATGCCCAGAGTCACCTTTTCCTCAACATTAACAAAAATGCAAGGAAGGAAAGAAATGTTCCTGCTTTCTATTTGATCTGAAACACTTCTAGGATTTGGGGTTTCCAAGAAAAATTCAAGGTCCCATGCTATCCACCCTTCTTTAAATTCTAAGGAGAGAAGGGCAATGGTCCATCTTCAATGGCTTCTTAAAAGCTGGTAATGGACATAGAGGTGTCCCTGAAAGAGGGCGAGAGGGGCTATGGACACAGAGGACTTTAGAGGCTTGTGTTCAGTGAATGCCCAGATCTTGAAGGCTTGGAGATCTGGAGGATGTGTCCAGGTGACTGTTTCCCCTAATTGGCAGACAGAGCATAAGGGGGAGAGTCAGTTCCTAAGGTAGAAATATAGAACCCAGGACTGGGGCAAAAGCTAGAGCAACATATATAAACAGAGAAAATTAGTATAGTTGAAATAGATATTAAACATTACCATTTGTATATAGCCCATAGACTCCATCTTCAAAAATCATCTTCTGATAAGAATGGGTCCCTTCAGGAAATTTGATTCCTAAGTTGTTTGGAGAGATGTTTTGTGATGTTTCTGTTTTAAAAAATCCTTTTGCAAAGCATAGATTAGTCCACTAAGAATATTTTACAGATGGATTTCTGTATCTCGGGTTCTAGAGGAAATACAGAAAACTCTGAGTCATATTTCTAAGCCCAAGATCCAAACTTAAATTTTGGTAAATTAAGGCTACAATTACCAGTAGTTTAACAAACCTCTCCTACTTCTTTAAGTATGTTCCTAACACATTGATAATCTTACACTATTGGTCTATTTGGTTGTTTGGGGAAATGGAAATTTCAGTTTTACAGTTTGCATTATGTACCGATTATGGGAATGTCACAAAGGAAAAGGCAGGCAGGGAAAAGATTTCCTTATGTTCCAAAGGACACATAGTAAGTGGCTTCACATACAAGCAAAGAATGTCCCTGGCTCATGACATTGTCATGTCACTTGAGGATTATCAACCTTACTTCAGTCAGGAAGGTCCTATCCAAGTTTAGCCCTAGACTGCCTTTCTAACTGTCATAGGACTTTCTCTAACTTCTGAGGACTTCATCACCATTCTCTCTTTTTTGGTGATAGATTAATCACCAGACAGTCATAGCTGGATTTCAAGCAGTTTGGATCTTAGAAGCCTTTTTGCCTTAAATGATGTCTTACCCATTATGGAAAAAATTTCCAAATACCACAAACAAGCTTTTCTTGTCCTATAGGACTAATGATTTGCCCACTCCAAAAATTCCTTAAAACCTCACAAGTTTACATTTTAGCAGTTATTCTTGCCCAAAGTATACATTCTGGCAATAATCAACATATCACAATTTAGTCACAAATCCTGAAATAAGGAACAGGAGTGTTAAATTGATTAGCTCCACAGTAAATTCAAAGATAGGAGTCCAGGGATAGATCATCCAAGAGAGAAGATCATCCAGGCCCTAGTCCATCTAAAGGAGAGGCCTCTGATACAATAAATTAAAAAAGATACTTAAGAATAAATTTTTTCAGCTTCTGTCTTCTAGAAAGAGCAAAAAATAAAATACCAAATTCCTTCTAACTCTCCAATGTGTACATACAACTCAGACTTATGAAAAAATAAAAAGTTATGTATCCCTTTTAATTTTCCTCTATTTTTTTCACAGACTCTCATTATTTTACAATTTAACTGTAAAGGTCTTATCTTGAGCTACTTCAGTTCATTTACTTATCTGAGAGTGATCAGCATCTCAGCCCTTTCCTCATATACCTTACAGCAATAAACTCGGCTATATGCAATACTAGGAAATGAGGAAAATACTCTTCACTTCATTTGCTAATCAATATCCCAAAAGAATGCTGATTTAAGAAATTGCATCATTTATATACTACATCTTTAGCACACTACTTAGCAATAACTGATAAAGTCATTAATTTTAGTCCATAATACAAATCGGTAAACTGAGATAACCATTTAGAATTAAGCAAAATCTATGGTGCAGTCAGGTTTACCACAAGCACTGAAATAATTATTTTCTTAAAAATACATGTTGTGACTATAAAGCAGCAGTCATCAAAACATTATGGTACTGGCTAAGAGATAGAGAGGAGGATCAATGGAATAGACTTGGGATAAATGACATCAGCAAGACAGTGTATGATAAACCCAAAGAGCCCAACTTTTGGGA
>NC_058131.1:493091621-493122702 GCF_016433145.1 Gracilinanus agilis
CATGCTCAAAGGGCTATAAAAGAATGCCTGCCCTTTGATCCAGCCTTACCATTGCTGGGTTTGTACCCCAAAGAGATCATAGATAAACAGGCTTGTACGAAAATATTTATAGCTGCGCTTTTTGTGGTGGCAACAAATTGGAAAAGGAGGGGATGTCCTTCAATTGGGGAATGGCTGAACAAACTTGAACAAACTGTGGTATATGCGGGTGATGGAATACTATTGTGCTAAAAGGAATAATAAACTGGAGGAGTTCCAGGCGAACTGGAGAGACCTCCGGGAACAGATGCAGAGTGAAAGGAGCAGAGCCAGAAGAACATTGTACACAGAGACTGATATACTGTGGTAAAATTGAATGTAATGGACCTCTGTACCAGCAGCAATACAATGACCCAGGACAATTCTAAGGGATTTATGGTAAAGATGCTACCCACATTCAGAGGAAGGACTGCAGGAGAAGAAACATATAAGAAAAACAACTGCTTGAACGCATAGGTCGGGGTGGACATGATTGAGGGTGTGGACTCGAAACTACCACACCAATGCAACTACCAACAATTTGGAAATTGGTCTTGATCAAGGACACATGACAAAACTAGTGGAAATGCGCATCGGCCATGGGTGAAGGGAGTGCCGGGGGGGGGGGTGAAGGGGAAAGGAGGAGCATGAATCATGTAACCATGTTAAAATGTATATTAATAAATGTTAAAAAAAATACATGTTGTGAATAAGGTCTTCCTGGTTAAGATGGAGGCAGAGTAAAAAGCAACTGCATAACCTCTCCTAACCGAAACATACAGGACTCCTCAAGAAGACATAAAAACAAAACCAGAGGAACAAAGGGACCCCACAACAGGATGCAGCATTGGATATATGTGGAATTGGGGCATTTCCATGCTATAAAGGGGTGAAACAACTCTCACTAAAACACTAGCTGAGCAACCCCCTCCATCACCCCACACCACCTACAGGGCCAAAGCCAGGGCATAAGAGTTAGAGCAAGTTTGGGGCATGGATTAAGTCCTTGGCAGCTACCTGGAGTCACCAGGGCCTGCTCCTGAGAGCAGCAAGACTTAAGACCCCAAGAGGCTAAAGAATACTCTTAGACTTTGATCACAGACCCTGAGCACTGGCACAAGTGCGGGCATGGATGCGAGCCCAAACATGAATCCTGAGTGCAGGTGAGGATTTGTATCTTGAGCCAAGGCACAGACATTGATTGGGGTCCCAGTGCAAAAGGGGTTCACAACAGTGGAAGCAATGCCCTGAGACTGTTAAAGGAACCTCAGTAAAAGGAACAAGTAAGGGGACCACCAGGAGGCTTGACCCTGAGAACAACTGAGACCTCAGGAGCCTAAAGAACACAGACAGACGCTGAGTGTGAGGACAAACCTGAGAGGGCATAGGGCTAACAATAACAAGCCAGAGACAAGAACCCCAAATGAGAAAGATTATCAAGAAGAAATCTTTAACACTCGACAACTTTAAACAGAGAAAATCCAGAAAACAGAGCAAATAGCAGAGGAGAACAAACAAGTAATCATATCCAAACATTCCCAAAATAATGAAAACTGGCTACAAGCTATTGAAGAGTTCAAATCTGAGATGATGAGAAAGATGGAAGAGATTTGGCGAGAGAAGTGAGAAATAGCTCAAAAGGAAATAAACAGGTTAGAAGACAGAAACTCCCAATTGGAGAAAGATGCCCAAAAATCAAACGAAATGGTAAGCAAATTGAAACCAAAATATGGCAAGAAAATGACAGTTTAAAAGGCAGAATTTTGCAATTGGAAAGTGAGGCTCAGAAATCAAATGACCTGATAAGCAAATTGAACACCAGAAATGACCAGATTGAAAAGGAAAACCAAAAGATTATAGCTGAAAACCAGTCCCTAAAGGCTAGAATTGAACAATTAGAAGCTAATGATCTCTCAAGACAGCAAGAACAAATAAAACAAAATCAAAAGACTGATAAAATAGAAGGAAACATGAAATATCTCAATGAGAAAGTGACAAAGAAAACAGGTCTAGAAGAGACAACTTGAGAATCATTGGTCTTCCTGAAAAAGGAGACATTAATAGAAATTTGTTGTCCATACTAAAAGAAATTATTCAGCAAAATTACCCTGAAGTTCTACAAGAGGGCAATATAGACACTGAAATGATCCATAGATTACCCTCTGCACTAGACCCTGAAAAAACAACCCCCAGGAATATAATAGCCGAATTCAAGAGATACCAAGTAAAAGAAAAAATTTTACAAGAAGCGAGAAACAGACAATTCAGATATCAAGGAGCACCAATCAGGATCACACAGGATCTGGCAGCCTCCACACTAAAAGACCACAAGGCTAGGAATATCGTATTCAGAAAGGCAAGAGAACTGGGTCTACAACCAAGGATCACCTACCCATAAAATTAACCATACACTTCCAAGGGAAAGTTTGGGCATTCAACAGGATAAAAGATTTCCAAGTATTTGCACAGAAAAGACCAGGACTAAACAGAAAGTTCAATATCCAACCACAAAAATTAACAGAAACATGAAAAGATAAATAAGTAACAGAGGGGAAAGAAAGAAAATTCATATTTTTTTTAAAATTTGCCTCTTTAAGGGCTTCAATATGATGTAATTATTGGTATTCCTATGTGGAGAAATGTTATGTATAATTCTCTTTAAGGAAATCTATTCACTACTATAGTAATTAGAAGAATTATTCATAGGGAGAGGTTGGAATACTAAATGGTCTAAGATGATATGGGGGGTGGGAAAGAGGGGGATGAATAGTAGGGGACACCAATAGAAACTTGAGTGAATAAGAAAAATAGGATATTCTATTACACACAAAGGGGGCATGAGAAGGTGAAGGGATGAATACTTTTATAAGAAGGAAAGGAAGAGAGTATTAAGAGGTAATAGTTAAACCTTACTCCACGTGTAATTCACCCTGAGAGGGAAGAGTAGCTTTATCCATTGGGATATAAAACTCTATCAAACCCTACTGAGAAAGTCAGAAGGGAAATACCAAGGGGAGCAGGGGAAGGGAGAGGTCATGAAAGGAAGGGGAGAAGAATAGGGAGGGAATTCATTAGGCCTTAAAAATAAATAGAGGGGAATAATAAGGGAGGGGGTAGAAAGGATAGCAAATCAAGGGAGGAGATAAGGGTTACTGGCATAAAGCAAACCACTGGTTTAAAAGGAAATAGTGTAAGAAGAAGGAGTAGAACTAGGAGAGGATACCAAAATGTTGGCGAATACACAACTGATAATTATAACTCTGAATGTGAATGGGATGAACTTGTGCATGAAAAGAAAGCAAATAGAAGACTGGATAAGAAACCAAAATTCTACCATATGTTGTCTACAAGAAACACATATGAGGCAGGTGGACATACACAGGTTTAAGGTAAAGGGCTTGAGTAAAATCCTTTGAGTCTCTAATGAGAAAAAGAAGGCAGGAGTGGCTATTATGATTTCTCACAAAGCCAAAGTAAAAAAAGATATGATTAAAAAAGACAGGGAAGGTCATTACATCCTGATTAAAGGCAGTATAGACAATGAGGAAATAACATTGCTTGATATGTATGCACCAAATGGCATAGCAACCAGATTCATAAAAGAGAAACTGGCAGATCCACTATTTGACAAAAACTGCTGGGAAATTTGGAAAACAATATGGGAGAGATATGGTTTATATCAATATCTCATACCCTACACCAAGGTAAATTCAGAATGGATGGAAGACTTGAATATAAAAAGGGAAACTATAAATAAAGTGAAAATAGAGTAGTTTACTTGTCAGATCTCTGGGAAAAGAAAGATATTAAAACCAAGCAAGAGTTAGAGAAAATTACAAAATGTAAAATAAATGATTTTGATTATATTAAACTAAAAAGCTTTTGTACAAACAAAAACAATGTAGCCAAAATCAGAAGGAAAACAACAAATTGGGAAAAAATCTTAATAACAAAAATCTCTGACAGGGGTCTAATTACTCAAATGAACGAGGAGTTAAAGCAATTGTACAAAAAAAATCAAGCCATTCCCCAATTAATAAATGGGCAAGAGACATGAATAAGCAATTTTCAGATAAAGAAATCAAAAGTATCAACAAGCACATGAGAAAGTGTTCCAAATCTCTAATAATTAGAGAAATGCAAATCAAAACAACTCTGAGGTATCATCTCACACCTACAAAATTGGCTAAAATGAAAGAAGGTGAGTGTAATGAATGCTGGAGGGGATGTGGCAAAACTGGGATATTAATGCATTGCTGGTGGAGTTGTGAACTGATCCAACCATTCTGGATGGCAATTTGGAACTATGCTCAATGGGCTATAAAAGAATGCCTGCCCTTTGATTCAGCCATATCATTGTATGGTTTGTACCCCAAAGAGATCATAGATAAACAGACTTGTACAAAAATATTTATAGCTGTCCTTTTTGTGGTGGCAAAAAACTGGAAAATGAGGGTGTGCCCTTCAATTGGGGAATGGCTAAACAAATTGTAGTATATGCTGGTGATGGAATACTATTGTGCTCAAAGGAATAATAAACTGGAGGAATTCCATGTGTACTGGAAAGACCTCCAGGAGTTGATGCAGAGTCAAAGGAGCAGAACCAGGAGAATGTTGTACACAGAGATGGATACACTGTGGTACAATAGAATGTAATAGATTTCTCTACTAGCAGCAATGCAATGACCCAGGAAAATTCTGAGGGATTTATGGAAAAGAGCGCTACCCACATTCAGAGGAAGTACTACATGAGTGGAAACAGAAGAAAAACAACTGCTTGAACTCATGGGTTGAGGCGGACATGATTGGGGATGTAGACTCGAAAATACAGCACCAATGCAACTATCAATAATTTGGAAATAGGTCTTGTTCAATGACACATGTAAAAACCAGTGGAAATACACATCAGCCATGGGAGGGAGGGGGAAGTCGAGGGGGGTGAAGAGAAAGTAAGAGCATGAATTATGTAACTACGTTAACTTTTCAAAAAACAATATTAATAAATGTTTAAAAAAGAAAGAAAGAAAAAAATACATGTTATAGTGGCAATTCACATAACAGCCATTTTTTCATTTAGTATTACAGGTTCTGTTTTAAGTATAAAGATATGAAGAAACTTTTTCTTCTTTCAATTCTTAATTGTGATACTGATTTCATTCACCTTAGTCCTCCAAGTTGAAGACTCACTTATACTAACAGATAGGAACAGAATGGAATTAAATTCTCCCTGAGGCTGTACTGCTAAAATAATCCTTTTGCAATACTGAATCATGGCCTCATGCATTCAAATTGAAATTTCATTGTCCAACAAGCATAATTAAATTTTTAGGATGTTATCTTTCAAACCCACATGTATACATGTTGAAATAAAACACTAATAAAGAAATCAAATAGGTTTAAGCATCACTTCCTTTTTCTAGCCAGCAGAAAAAGAAGGGAGATTTGATCAGGACCTCTTATCTACCCCTCTTTACCTGAAGAACAGAGGATAAGTGAGAATAGTTTGTTGATAGATTGTAAAAAGCCTTAATTTTTAAAGTCTAAGTCATTTAAAATTCCAAGGGCAAGGAGTTTTTCACCAATTCAGATTGTCTGTTGCCATGATGGGAGGTAAGGCTGGAACTGGACATTATAGCACTTTTTAATGCAGGGTTTTGCATTGCAATAGTAGCCTAGGCAAAACTGTTAGTTGCCCTGGATGTAATGTTGCCAATGGCATTCTCCATGGGCCAGGTGCCAACTGGCAGTTAGGCCGAGACTATAAAAGCCCTTGCAAACCCAAGGCTGGGTTCTCTTTTCCCCAGACTTCATCCTCTCCACTCCTTTACCCCTTTCCCTGAGGCCCCTGGTTGAAGGGAGGTGAGGGAGGAGGATCGTGGGTAGGAAATTAGAATAGCCTAGATATTAGGACCTTCTTAAAAGCAACTCAATAATAACTATTTTTATTTTCAACTAAATTAGCCAGAAGATCTGATCAATCTCTTGATCAGACACACCTTAGCTCTGGCTGAGGGCTGGCAGCCCTCGGTCTCCCAAGACCTGCTTAGTACCTTTGCCAGCATCACCCAGAGTGACTATCTCAATAGCTTAGTATCACCAAGCCCTCTTTCCTTCCCTATTCCTTCCCCAGTTTCAATAAATATCTTAGCCTTAACCTGACAATCTTTTGGTTATTTCTTTACTACCAAGGCTAAGGAGGACAGGGAAGAAGAGAGAATTCTGAGCAGTTGAGATTCAGTCTACCCCATTGGTGAGGCAATAAGTTCAAGCACCCATTTCCTGCTGGTCTGCCACCATCCAATAAGAGGCAGTTACCTCAGCAGGGTGGGGCCAGCTGATTGACATCTTTAAGGAGCCCAGCAGGTTAGCAGTGAAGGTTCACTGGGCACTTACCTTTCAGGGTTTGGATTTGAACCTGATCCAAGTTCATTCCCAGCTGTGTTTGCTCATCCTTCATAACATCCAGCTCCAACCTCCTGCTAAACTTGTTATCAGTTCAAGGCCCTTTAGTGACCATTACCACCCTCATAACATTTGGCGAGCACAGTTTAGGCTAAAAGATCTACAAGTTAACAACAATACAATATGGCTATTGCTAGGATGGCATTTATTGTTGCCAGTTTCTCACTGTTACTTTGGTCATTGATGCAGGGAGCCACTGACTTCTCCTTTAGAAAGGTCCCTCAGTTCATCCATTAGGTCCTCAAGCTATACGACTACTACAAGTGGTGTGCAATCAAACTTGCTGAATTTATCTGTTTCATTCCCATGGCTATGGCACGAGTTTTTGCAGATTTTAAAGTCTAATAGTCCTTAGGAAAGTCATCTCCCATCTCTGGCTGCTTTTTGGCAATGCTTCTACTGCCAAACCTGACTCAGTTTCCCAAGAACTCCTGGAACAAATGAAATTATTGTTCCAGGTGCTGAAACAAATTAGAGAGGGAAAAAACTTGATGCTCACACAATTCTCCAATTGGAGATTGTGGAGACTAAATATTTAGGAAAGGCTACTCAAACTAGTGACTCTCAGTATGAAAATGACACCCAAACTCAAAACAAGGAAACTGCAATTTAAACCACCATCTCTTTTCTCCCTATAGTTGATAGGACTATCTTACAACCTGGGGAGGGTATTGTGCATGTAAAATCTTACAAGGCTTTTACCCCAAATGACTTGGAAGTGCTCAGAAGACATTTTCCAAAGTTCTACACATTGCCTTTTAAGTCAATAAAAGAATGAAAAAGGGTCTTCACATTGTTCATGCCTAGCTTTGATGATGTGGAATTTCTTTTGAGGGAATTTTATTCACTCTCAGAAAAGGAGAAATTCCTAACATAGACATGCACGAACTCAAGTTTTGGGCGTCTGTTTTAGTGGGACAGTTGCATTTCCACTACCCTCCCTGCCCACAGGTGAGGCATGGGCTCATGGGCTGTTGTTCCTTCAAATGACATCCCCAGGACCAGTGCCTGTTTGTCCATAGTTAAAGCAAAAGCTATTCAGTTTCCATCCTTGAGGTCAGAAAGTGAGGACAGCTGGACACAATTTATCTCAGATAGGTATTTGTTTGCCTTTCAACACATTCCTAGCATAAAAAAACCTTAGACACAGCTTTGGCTATTTGGACAATAGGAATTTAGAGATTAAGATCTAGCTTCTGCAGTTTTTGCCTTGTATCTGGAGTTGACTGGCTAATAAAATGGAAATGTAGGACAATGATTCCTTGATCACTCCCAGGGTTTAAATTGGTAAATTTCTTCAGGGTCTCAACCAGAGGGTTCATGAAGAGGACTGGATGAGTAATCTCTTTCTGGCAAAAAACCACTCTTCTCCTCCCTGCAGCAGAAGAGGAAAGTTGATCTGAACAGTTACTAGTAGCTGCCCTACTTTCTAATGCTGTTCCTCCTCCCTTGATTTCCAAGTTCCCTTTGTCTATCCTTGGGCTGGTTTCAGGCGGATCCTGCCTCAAAAGAAAGATGTATATCTATGTCCATCTCAAAATCTAAAGGAGAATTCAAGGGGAATCTTTCTCTCAGGGGTCATTCCTTATCTTGAGACTCTAATATCCAAAGTCACCTTTTCCTCACCATTAACAAGAATACAAGGAAAGAAAGGAATTTTCCTGCTCTCTATTTGACTTGAAACTCTCCTAGGGTTTGGGGTATCCAAGAGAAACCCAGAGTTCCATGCCACTTCCTCATTTTAATTAACATCTCTTTCAGATTTAGTCTAACACTTCCATTTTAGAGATGAAATCACTGAGGCCAAAACTGTTTAAATAACTTTCTCAACTTGACTTATAAAGGTAGTAAGTGACAGAGCTGGAAGTGGAACCTTCCATTTTTTTCTTCTTCAAATTTAGTTTTAGACTGTAAAGTGTGGGATTCATGCTACTAGGGCATACGATTGAATCCTAATACTCAGGGAATTTATATAGAAAGGGATATAATACATACATATTAAATGATACAAATAAAAATACAAGACAACTTTTAAGTAAACTATAATTATTGTGCAACTTCAGTACTGAAAGAATTCAGAGTGTGTGAAGTGGAAGTTTAAGGGACCTTGAAATAACAAATTGTACCCTTTTTTAGCCATTATTTAAGGAGCAAGGAAGCCACTAATTCAAATGCAATGCTTTATTGAGAGAGAGAAAGAAAAAGGCAGCCCAAAAAGTTCTAGCTTACAGCAAAATCCCTTATTTATTTATAGGAAAATACAACCCTCAGATTAAATGACATCATCCTAGCCTTCACCTTACTCATGGTCCAGACTTCCTGAATGGGGTATCATCCAAAATTAAGCTTTTTAGCAAATAGCCAAAGGTAAACTTTAGGTTTTAATCTATATACAAACTCAGAACTATTCAAGATACATTTTGGGTGCAGGGTTGATTGGGAGATTGCTACCTCTGACAAGCTACTATTGTGTTTTTTCCAGAGCTTCTAGCACACCTGACCTCTCAGGCTGGCACCTCTTTGAATGAAAATCGAATAGGCTGGACTAGTAAGAGGCTGTAAGGGGTAAAAAGGGGTTTTGGTTAGGTGGACATTAAAAGGTTTGGTTGCCAAGGAATTGAAGAATTATCAATCCCAAATTAAAGAATAACCTCAAGTCAAAATGACCTTTATGGAAGTTTATTTACAAATGAGGAGAGGAAGAGAAAATAAGAAAATCAGAGAGAGGATAAGATAGGCTAAGTAAACTAATATACTAGGTAATTTGCTCTGGTCCCCTAGTTTAACCCAGGCAGATCTATTTAGTCCTCAGTCCAGCCAGGCCCAGCCTTGAGCCCAAGGCTAGAGAGCCTGAGGGCCCTGGAGGTGAATGAAGCAAAGGCTTCAGTCACAGAATCTCTTTTGAAAGGGAAGTTCCTTAAGAGAAGTTCAGGACAATTTAGTCTTTACACTCACCAAGCAAAATTCCGAAGGAAAGATGTAAGAACAGTCTCACCAAGGTCTCAGGTTCCCAGGTCCAGGGCTCCTCCAAGTCATGAACAAGAAAAAGTCCTTCAGGTCCAAGACACAAACAAGAAGAGTGGAGCTAAACTCACTGAACTCTCTTTTAAAGGAGCTTCTTTTGCATCACTTCCTGTGCCTTCCTCTTAGTTTATGTGTCCAATCACAATAGACACTTTTCTTAGGACTGCCCAGGAGGCAGTCAGTAAATTCTGATTCATCACTCACTCGCACACATGGGTCACAGACCTCCCAACTTGTGAGTTAAGTGGAGCTGTTTACCCTTTTGGTGATTAGATTTGAGAATTGGCAAGTAGATTTAATCTCATTATCACAAGGTAAAGGGATTAAAAATACAAATTAAAGAAGCAAAGGTTGCTTATAAAAGAAACTGGGGGAGGGAGCTAACTATAGAACAGGAATGAGGCTATCAGCCTAGCCTCTGGTTCATAAAACTTATTCCTAAATCACTAGACTACTGTTTAAAACATGTTAAAGTACAAATTCAAAAGATACATCCCAAAATCCCAGAACTACTTTGTATAGTAAAGACACTGGATGCTTCTGATACCAAAGACATTAGTTACTTCTGTCTCACACAGGTCAAATGTAATTAAAAGGCCTCACAACAACCCTATGAATTTCTATTTTAGTTACTGAAGAAGATAGAAGTTAAGTGACTTGGACAGAAACACATAACTAATAAGCATTTGAAATAAGGTGTTTATGACTCTAGGCTTAGTGCTTCTCTCCACTTTAGCATGCATTTACCTAGATGCCTTAATAAATCATGTGTTAAGTGTCTATTATGTTGTAAGCACTATGGACCCCGAGAAAATATGAATTAACAATCTTTGAGCTTATGTTATATCTAACAATATATGGTAATTCATTTGAATGAGATAATATGAAAGCAGAATCTTAAACTTTACAGGCCTGCAAAACAACCTCAGAGCTAAACTCACCTCCCTCCTTCTTCTCCTTTCCGTGGCTGATAGTTACCTTTACATGAGCCCCTGTTGCCCATCCCATATGTCCCCTCGCCCCCTCCTTTTTCTGGCTGAGTCCTGACCTTGAATCCCCTCACCCATATTCTCAGCAGGTATTAAACTCTATATAAACTAGCTGTTGTGTTTACTTGGGGTCTAAACTCTTTGGAACCTATTCCAGGTTAGAGGTGCATGTATTACACCCTCTGGGGTGTTAGTGAGATTTCTGTTGTCTTAACAATAATACTTGCATTGATTCTTTTTTTTTTAGAAAAAAAATCTTTCCATGGTTACATGATTCATGTTCTTACTCTATCTCTCCCAAACCCCCCTTTCATAGCTGACATGCATTTCCACTAGTTTCTTCATATGTCATCAATAAAGACCTATTTCCATATTATTGATAGTTGTACTTGGGTGGCAATTGAGTAAAGCCCCTATAGCCTAGGGATCATGGAAATAAATTGTAGAATCATGAATGCTGCATTCCTGGTCTTTTCATCTCTGAAGGTTGTGTACTAGACTGTCCTTCAAATATGATGAAAAAAGTGGCATCCTTCCCCTCCAAGAGAAGATGTGTACTCTATTTGGAGAAAACAAACCAGATAAACATATGTGCACATAAAACCACTAGTTGACATGTCACATGTGAAAGTGAATGCCTTGACAAAAAAGATCAACCATAAATCCCAGAATCAATAAAATGTAAATTTAGAGGTTATAAAGGGCCTGTGTAATAACACAAAGCACAATCTAGTCAAGAGAGAAAATATGGGTTTTGAAAGGATTTATGTGTTCATTGTAAACTTAAAAACACTAAAAGTAAAGTACCTGATTAAAATATCTCTATTCCCACTGTGCCTTTGGCAAATAGGATAGATGTTAAAGAGAAAGATTCCACTAAGAAATATCCCTCTCCTTCTTTTTCTCTGGTCAGGAGTAAAGAATAATATTCTTCTAACTGGCTATTAATTAGTATAATCAAAGGCAGATTGGCTTTGTGGATAAAAAAAGAGCCTCATAATCAAGAAGACTTGAATTCCAGTCATGCTTAGGATCGAAGTTGACTGTGTGAGACTGGGCATGTCATACAAGTATAGGCTTCCTTTAGACACCCCCCAATAACCCAGATTGTGTAGAATACACAAAAGATTCATTTTTCCTTATATTCCTTCAGTGCTTGGGAAGGTGACTTTGGAGTCCTCTAGCCTCTCCCTTCATTCTTGATGAACATTAGGTGCCTCCTGGTTTGCTCCTGATAAACATCTACTTTATATTCCAGATATCTGATTATCCTCTAAACTTGACAGTTTACCCCCTTTTGACTTTGAGACATAGGACATAACCATATGACCCATCTCAGGTTCCAGATATCCACTTAACATGCCATCATCAATGTTTCTCTAGTCACATAGACCCTGTTGTCAAAAGACTATATAGGACTTCCGGTTAAGATGGCGGCAGAGTAAGGAGCAGCTGCTTGATCTCTCCTAATCAAAGCATACAGGACTCCTCAAGGGGAAATATAAAAGAACCCAGACGAACGAAGGACCCCCACAACAAGGCACAACATTGAAGGTACGCAGAATCGGGGCATTTCCACGCTATAAAGGGGTGAAAGAGCTCTCACTAAAACGCGAGAGGAAGAAGCCCCTCCTCCCCCCCCCCCACACACACACACACCACGCAAAGCACCAAGGCCAACACACAAGAGTGAAAACAGGATTGGGGCAACCAGTAAATCAGTAGCAGCCCCAGGGCTTGAACCTGTGAGCTGCCAGACATGGGACCCCAAGAGGCTGGGGGGCTCGCACGGACTTTCCAGAGCGTCTATGCGGGGGAAGACTCTGCCCCAGGTGGAATAAAGAAATCTAACTCAGGGACTTTCCACAGCTTCTTGCATTGGGTGAAGGCTCTGCCCTGGGCGGGAATAAAGATCTATAAAGCAGGGACTTTCCCCTGACCTTATGTGCAGGTGAAGGCAATGCCCTAGGCGTGAATGAAGATTTCCAGCTCAGGCTAGGACAGCGAGTGAGGACCCGGTGCAGACAGGAGCGAGGCTGTGGAAGCAGCCCCCAAGTCCGCTGAAGAAGCCTCGGGCAGAAGGGCAGACCTGGGACAACCAGGAGGCCTGATCCCGAGGACAAGAAGACCAGAGCCATCAGAAGCTTAGAAAGCACAGGCAGACCCTGAGTGTGAACACAAAGCTGAAAAGGAGCAGGGCTAATAATGGCAAGCCATAGAGAAGCCCAGAAGAAAAAGATTACCAAGAAAAACTCTGGAACACTAGACAACTTTTACACAGAGAAAATCCAGACAACAGAGGAGGACAAACAAATAACCAAATCTCCCCCCAAAAATGAAAGCTGATCACAAGCTATTGAAGAGTACAAAAATGAGATGTTGAGGAAGATGGAAGAAATCTGGCAAGAAAATAACAGTTTAAAAGGCAGAATTTTGCAATTGGAAAGTGAGGCAAGTCAACTAAAGACCAGAAATGACCAGAATCAAAAGGAAAACCAAAAAAATATAGAAAACCAAAAGATTATAGCCGAAAACCAAAAGATTATAGCCGAAAACCAGTCCTTAAAGGCTAGAATCAAACATTTAGAAACCAATGATCTCTCAAGACAACAAGAACAAATAAAACAAAGTGAAAAGACTGATAAAATAGAAGGAAACATGAAATATCTCAAAGAGAAAGTAACAGACCAAGAAAACCAGTCTAGAAGAGACAATTTGAGAATCATTGGTCTTCCAGAAAAGGCAGAAATTAATAGAAACTTGGACTCGATACTTAAAGAAATTATTCAGCAAAATTGCCCTAAAGTTCTACAACAAGAGGGTAATATAGACATTGAAAAGATCCATAGATCACCCTCTACACTGGACACAGAAAAGTCAAGATCCAGGAATATAATAGCCCAATTCAAGAGCTTTCAAGTAAAAGAAAAAAAATCTTACAAGAAGCCAGAAGGAGACAATTCAAATATCAAGGAGCACCAATAAGGATCACACAGGATCTGGCAGCCTCCACACTAAAAGACAGCAAGGCTTGGAATACGATATTCAGAAAGGGAAGAGAGCTGGGCCTTTAGCCACAAATCAACTACCCATCGAAAATGACTATATACTTCCAAGGGAAAGTATGGGCATTCAATAAAATTGAAGATTTCCAAGTTTTTGCACAAAAGAGACCAGGACTAAATGGAAAGTTTAATATCCAACCACAAAAATCAAGAGAAACATGAAAAGATGAATAAGAAACAGAGGGAAAAGAAAGAAAATTCATAATCTTTTAAACTTGACTCTTTAAAGGCTTAAATAAGATATAATTATATTACTAGTTGGAGAAATGCTATGTATAATTCTCTGTAGTGAACTCCATTCACTATTATAATATTCACTATTATAGCAACCAGAAGAATAATTCATAGGGAGAGGACAGGATACTAAATGGTCTAAGATGACATGGGGGGTGGGAAAGAGGGGGAAAATAGTAGGGGACACAAAGAAAAATCTGAGTAAATAAGAAAAATAGCATATTTTATTACACACAAAGAGGGAAGGGGAAGGGGAAGGGATGAATACTATCATAAGAAGGAGAGGAAGAGAGCATTTAGAGGTAATAATCAAACCTTACTCTCAGTGTAATCAACCCGGAGAGGGAAGAGTAGCTTTATTATCCATTTGGATAAAAAACTCTATCTAACCCTACTGAGAAAGTCAGAAGGGATAAACCAAGGGTAGCAGGGGAGTGGGGAGGTCAAAAAAGGGAGAGAAGAAGAAGGGGAAGGGAATTCATTAGGTCTTTAAAAAACAAAAAAAGGGGAATAACAAGGGAGGGGGCAGAAAGGGAAGTCAATCAAGGGAGGGGATAAGGGATAGCAGCTCAAAGCATACCACTGGTTTAAAAGAAAATAGTGTAAGAAGAAGGGATAAAATGTCAGTGAATAAACAACTAACAATTGTAACTCTGAATGTGAATGGGATGAACTCACTCATAAAATGGAAGCAAATAGCAGAGTGGATCAGAAACAAAAACCCTACCATATGTTGTCTACAAGAAACACATATGAGGCGGGTAGGCACACATAAGTTCAAGGTTAAGGGCATGAGCCTTTAAAATCTTTTGGACGACCAATGAGAAAAAGAGGGCAGGATTGTCTATTATGATCTCTGACGAAGCCAAAGTAAAAAAAGATATGATTAAAAAACACAGGGAAGGTCATTACATTCTCATCAAAGGCAGAACAATGAGAAAATAACACTGCTCAATATATATGCACCAAGTGGCATAGCATCCAAATTCATAAAGGAGAAAATGGCAGAGCTCAAGAAGGAAATATATAGTAAAACCATAATAGTGGGAGATCTAAATATTCCTCAATCAGATCTAGATAAATCAAACCAAAAAATAAATAAGAAAGAGGTAAGAGAGGTGAATGAAGTCCTAGAAAAATTAGATTTAATTGATATGTGGAGAAAAATAAATAGGGACAAAAAGGAATACACCTTTTCAGCTGCACATGGTACATTCACAAAGATTGACCATGTAATAGGGCATAAAAGCATTGCAAACAAATGCAAAAGAGCAGAAATAATAAATGTAACCTTCTCAGATCATAATGCAATAAAAATAATAATTAGTAAGGACACATGGAGAGGCAAATCAAAAACTAATTGGAAATTAAATAATATGATTCTCCAAAACCAATTTGTCAAAGAAGAAATCATAGAAACAATCAACAATTTCATTGAAGAGAATGACAATGATGAGACATCCTACCAAACTCTGTGGGATGCAAACAAGGCAGTACTCAGGGGGAAATTTATATCCTTGAGTGCATATATTAACAAATTAAGGAGGGCAGAGATTAATGAATTGGGTATACAACTCAAAAAATTAGAAGAAGAGCAAATTAAAAATCCCCAAATGAAAACTAAATTAAAAATATTAAAAATCAATGGAGAAATTAATAAAATAGAAAGTAAAAGAACTATTGAATTAATAAATAAGTCTAGAAGCTGGTATTTTGAAAAAACAGATAAAATAGACAAAGTACTGGTCAATCTAATAAAAAAAAGGAAAGAAGAAAACCAAATTGACAGTATTAAAGATGAAAAGAGAGACCTCACCTCTAATGAAGGGCAAATTAAGGCAATCATTAAGAACTATTTCACCCAATTATATGGCAACAAATATAACAATTTAGGAGATATGGATGAATATTTACAAAAATATAAATTGCCTAGATTAACAGCAGAAGAAATAGAATACCTAAATAATCCCATATCAGAAATAGAAATTGAGCAAGTCACCAAAGAACTCCCTAAGAAAAAATCTCCAGGGCCTAATGGATTCACAAGTGAATTCTATCAGACATTCAAAGAGCACCTAATCCCAAATACTATACAAATTATTTGATATGATAAGCAAAGAAGGAGTCCTACCAAATGCCTTTTATGGCACAAATATGGTACTGATCCCAAAACCAGGTAGACAAAAAACAGAGAAAGAAAACTATAGGACAATCTCCCTAATGAACACAGATGCAAAAATCTTAAATAGAATATTAGCAAAGAGACTCCAGCAAGTAATTAAGATCATCCCCCATGATCAGGTGGGATTTATTACAGGAATGCAAGGATGGTTCAACATTTGGAAAACCATCCACATATTTGACCATATCAACAGTCTAACAAACCAAAACCACAGGATTATCTCAATAAATGCTGAAAAAGCCTTTGACAAAAGGTATCCATTCTTATTGAAAACACTGAAAAGTATAGAAATAGAAGGACCCTTCTTAAAAATAGTAAACATTATATACCTAAAACCATTAACAAGCATTATATGCAATGGGGATAAATTAGAAACCTTCCCCATAAGATCAGGAGTGAAACAAGGATGCACATTATCACCTCTATTATTCAACATAGTACTAGAAACACTAGCAATAGCAATTAGAGAAGAAAAAGAAATTGAAGGTATCAAAATAGGCAATGAGGAGACTAAGCTATCACTCTTTGCAGATGATATGATGGTATACTTAAAAAATCCTAGAAAATCAACTAAAAAGCTAGTAGAAATAATCAACAACTTTAGCAAAGTGGCAGGATACAAAATAAATGCACATAAATCATCAACATTTCTATATATTTCCAACACATTAGAGCAGCAAGGGGTAGAAAGAGAAACATCATTTAAAATCACCCTAGACAATATAAAATGCTTGGGAATCTATCTACCAAAACAAACACAGCAATTATACGAAAACAACTACAAAACACTTTCCAAACAAATAAAACTGGATCTCAACAATTGGAAAGCCATTAATTGTTCATGGGTAGGACGAGCTAACATAATAAAAATGAACATTTTACCCAAATTAATTTACCTATTTTGTGCCATACCTATCAAATTACCAAAAAACTTCTTTACTGAATTAGAAAAAACTATAACAAATTTCATTTGGAATGACAAAATATCAAGAATATCAAGGGAAATAATGAAAAAAATGTGAAGGAAGGGGGCCTAGCAGTACCAGATATTAAACTATACTATAAAGAGGCAGTCATCAAAACAATATGGTACTGGCTAAGAGATAGAAGGGAGGATCAGTGGAATAGACTTGGGGTTAATAATGTCAGCAAGACAGTGTATGATAAACCCAAAGAGCCCAACTTTTGGGACATGAATCCACTATTTGACAAAAACTACTGGGAAATTTGGAAAACAATATGGCAGAGATATGGTTTAGATCAATATCTCACACCAAGAAAAATTGAGAATGGGTAAATGACCTGAATATAAAGAAGGATACTATAAATATTCTAAGTGAACACAAAATATTATACCTATATGATCTCTGGGAAAGGAAAAATTTTAAAACCAAGCAAGAGTTAGAGAAAATTACAAAATGTAAATTAAATGATTTTGATTATATCAAGCTAAAAAGATTTTGTATAAACAAAAACAATGTAGTCAAAATCAGAAGAGAAACAACAAATTGGGAACAAATCTTTATAACAAAAATCTCTGACAGTGGTCTAATCACTCAAATATACATGGAGTTAAATCAATTGTATTAAAAATCAAGCCACTCCCCAATCGAAAAATGAGCAAGAGACATGAATAAGCAATTCTCAGGTAAAGAAATCATAAGTATCAATAAGCACATGAGAAAGTGTTCCAAATCTCTAATAATTAGAGAAATGCAAATCAAAACAACTCTGAGGTATCACCTCACACCTAGAAGATTAGCTAAAATGAAAGAAGGGGAGAGTAATGAATGCTGGAGGGGATGTGGCAAAATTGGGACATTAATGCATTGCTGGTGGAGTTGTGAACTGATCCAACCATTCTGGCTGGCAATTTGGAATTATGCTCAAAGGGCTATAAAAGAATGCCTGCCCTTTGATCCAGCCATACCATTGCTGGGTTTGTACCCCAAAGAGATTATAGATAAACAGACTTGTACAAAAATATTTATAGCTGTTCTTTTTGTAGTGGCAAAAAAACTGGAAAATGAGGGGATGCCCTTCAATTGGGGAATGGCTAAACAAATTGTGGTATATGCTGATGATGGAATATTATTGTGCTAAAAGGAATAATAAACTGGAGGAGTTCCAGGTGAACTGGAAAGACCTCCAGGAGTTGATGCAGAGTGAAAGGAGCAGAGCCAGAAGAACACTGTACACAGAGACTGATATACTATGGTAAAATCGAATGTAATGGACTTCTATACCAGCAGCAATGCAATGACACAAGACAGCCCTGAGGGACGTATGGTAAAGAATGCTACCCACATTCAGAGGAAGAACTGCAGGAGAGGAAATACATAAGAAAAACAATTGCTTGAACGCATGGGCTGAGGAGGGCATGATTGGGGATGTAGACTCAAAACTACCACACCAATACAACTAACAACAATTTGGAAATAGGTCTTGATGAAGGACACATTTTAAAGCCAGTGGAAATGTGCATCGGCCATGGTTGGGGGTAATGCGGGGGGTGAAGGGGAAAGTAGGAGCATGAATCATGTAACCATGTTAAAAAGAATATTAACAAATGTTTAAATAATTAAAAATAACATTGAAACATCAACTAATTCCAATATTAAATAAATTATTTGAAACAATAGATATTCCTTTTATGAAACAAATGTGACTCTAATAACAAAACCAGGAAGAACAAACACAGAGAAAGAAAATCCTCAATGAATTTCATCAATATATATAGATTTTAAAATCCTGAATAAAACGTTATCTACAAAACTACCACAATATATGACAAAGATTACCTATTATAACAAACAGAATTTATATAAGGAATGCAGATATAACATAAAGAAAATATTGACATATGTTAAAGATGTTTAAAGAACATCTTAACATAAAGAAAACTATAAATATAATTCATTATATTAATAATAAAATTAATTTAAAACATTTTATTATATCAACTGATGCAGAAAAAATAATTTGACAACCTTTATTCCTATTAAAAGCACTGAAAAGTCACGGTATAATTGGATTTTTTTTTAAATAAATGGAAGCCTCTACCTAAAACTATCAGCAAGTATTACACTATTCAGTAAAATAATGATAAAAATGGATACAGATATAAATGGAGATATTAGAAGTAAATTAGAACAGGGAATATATTATTGATCAGGTTTTTGGATATGAGAAGAATTTTTGGGTCAACAAGGGATGGAGAACATTGTGAGATGGAAAATGGATAATTATGAGTACCTTAAATTAAAAATATTTTTTACAAATAAAAATATTGCCAAGAATAGAAGGAAATCAGAAAATTGGAATGGGGGGTTTTGTAGATAGCCTCCCAAATAGAGGTGTCATATTTAAACTGTATAGGGACCTTTGCCAAATTTATTTTAAAAAATAAGAGTCATTTCTCAATTGATAAATAGGCAAAAGATATGAACAGATAATTTTCAGATGAATAAAAGCCATATATTGGAATATTTTAAATGTTCTGTACCTACAAATTAGAGAAATGTGAAGCAAAACAATTCAAAGATGTCATCTCATACCCTTGATATTGACTAAAATGACAAAATGGCAAAATGACAAATATTGGATAGGATGTGGGAAAATAGGTTCACCAATATACTATATGGAACTGTGAATTGATACAACCATTTTGGAGATCATCTTGGAATTATATCCAGAGAGGTATAAAACTGTGTATATACCGGAATCTCTTTCCTAAGGAGATGAGAGGAAAAAAGAAGTGAACACATATATGTTCCAAAATTTTTATAGCAGCCCACTTTATGGTGACAAAGAATTGGAAATTGAGGAGATCAGTTGGAGAACAACTAAAAAAAATATGGTATCTAGCTATTGGGACAAGAATTCACCATTTGACAAAAACTTCTGGAATAATTGGAAAACAGTATGGGAAAAAATGATTTAGATCAACATCTTACACTCTATTCCTAGAAAAATTTTAAATGGGTAAATGACTTAAGTATAAAGAGTGAAATCATAAATAAATTAGTTGAATGTAAAATAGTATAACTGTCAGATCTGTGGGAAAGGAATGAATTTATGACTAAGCGAGAGATAGAGAACATTACAAAATATAAAATGAATGACTTTGATTATGTCAAACTAAAAAGTCATTGTACAAACAAAAGCAATGCAACCAAAATTAGAAGGAAAGCAACAAACTGGGGGAAATTTCTAACAAAATTCTCTGACAAAGGTTTATTTTCCCAAATATATAAGGAACTAAGTCAAATTTACAAAAAATTAAGGTATTCCCCAATCCACAAATGGTCAAGGCATACGAATAAATAGTTTTCAAATGAAAAATTCAAAATTAAAAATAATCACATGAAAATGGTTCTAACTTCCCTCCTGGTTAGAGAAATGCAAATCAAAAACAATGCTGAGATACCATCTTAAACCAGCAGATTGGCCAATATGGTCGCAAAGTGATAAATGTTGGAGAGGGTGTGGCAAAATTGGGACACTAATACATTGCTGGTGGAGTTGTGAATTGGTCCAACCATTTTGGAGGGCAATCTGGAACTATGCACAAAAGGCTGTTAATGAATGCCTGCTTTTTGATCCATCCATACCACTGCTGAGTTTGTAACCCAACAAGATAATAAGGTAAAATACTTGTACAAAAATATTTATAGCTGTGTTCTTTGTAATGGCAAAAAAATTGCAAAATGAGACATTGTATATCTACTGGGAAATGGCTAAACAAATTGTGGTATCTGATGGTGATGTAAAAGTATTGTGCTGAAAAGAACGATGAACTGGAGGAATTCATTATGAACTGGAAAGACCTCCAGGAATTGATGCAGAGTGAAAGGAGTGGAACCAGGAGATCCTTTTACACAGAAACAGATACACTGTGGAACAATTGATTATTATAGGCTTTTCTACTAGCAGCAATGCAATGATCCAGAACAATCAAGAGGAACTTATGAGAAAGAACACTATCTATATCCAGAGAAAGAACTGTGGGAGTAGAAATGCAGGAGAAAAACATATGATTGATCACATGGTTTAGTGAGGATATGATTGGGGTTTTGGTGTTAAAAGATCACTCTATTGTAAATATAAATAACATGGAAATAGGTTTTGAACAATGAAACATATATAACCCTGCAGTGAATTGCTTGTCAACTCTGGAAGGGGGAAGTCAAAAGGGAGGGGGGAGGGAAATCAATCACATAAACATGAAAAAATATTCTAAATAAATACATTTTTTAAATTGTAGTATAAAATTTGTGGTAGAATACTACTGTGCCATAAGAAATAATGAACAGGCTAATTTAAAAAACTTTGAAAAAATTACATGGCATAATGAACAGTGAAATGAGTAGAACAAAAGAGAATATTACACACAACTACAGATTTAATACTTGAAGAATAAATTGAGAATTTTTTGTTGTTTTTTGTTGGGTTTAGGTAATAAGAAGATATTGTTGGTGATAAGGTCATGAGACACACAGGTATTTAGCTTAAAGTGGTTGTTGCTGCTTATGTTTCTAACTTTATTCTTCCCAAGGATTCTCTGCCACATCAGATTATGGGACCCATTCAATAAAGAATAAAACAACATGAAAGTCAGCTATCACTGTATTGGTAAATTATTTAATTTATCTTTTAAACCCTTAACTTCTGTGTACTGGCTACTTGGTGGAAAAGTGGTAAGGGTGGGCAATGGGGGTCAAGTGACTTGCCCAGGGTCACACAGCTGGGATGTGTCTGAGGCCTGATTTAAACCTAGGACCTCCCATCTCTAGGCCTAACTCTCAATCCACTGAGCCACCCAGCTGCCGCTAAATAATTTAATTTAAAAAGTCTTATAAACCAATATTAAAATGGAGGGATGGTTGGTGCACATGTGTTTGCATACAGTGATATACTCAGTGCAGCTTCTGCGACAGAATGAACAGATCATATAAAATAATTCCTTGCCACTTGAGCAAATTTTGTTCTAACAGTAACCATGAAGAAAGTAAAAGTTCTGCACCAGCCAGGACTGCACTATGTATACATGGAACCATCATTTTCAGTCAATGGAGAAATTTCAAATGCTGAGGATAACTTCACTTACTTTAGCAAGACACCTTCAATGGATGTACACATTGATGATGAGATTGGTATACACACTGCCAGAGCTATCTCAGAGTTTGGGAGTCAATGAAAGAAATTTTAGGTACTAACAGATGTTCTGATGCTCTGTAAACAGAAATTCTGGAGTCACTATATTGACCTCATTGCTGTATGCTTATGAAACATGGACATTATTCTTCCCAAGGATTCTCTGCCACATTAGATTATGGGAATTATACCATTTATATACTAAGAAATTGAATCACTTTTATATGAATTATCTTAGGAAGATTCAGAAGATCACCTGCCAAGATAAGGTACTGGGCACTGAGATCCTTTCTCAGACTGAACTACTAAACATCCAAACTCTACAATAAAGAATATAACTCTGACAGGGTAGGTATGTTGTTCAAATGTCTTTTGAATTTCAGAATTCATTTCTATATTACCTAGCATCCTTTTCCTTTCCATTTAAGTGCATGCTTACATTGTTTATAAGTCTTGAAATTCCTCCCTCTTGCTCCCTTCTCTTGAGACCTAGCTGAGTTAGTTTTTGTTCTTTTAATGTTAGCTACTATTAATAAATCTTCTTAAATATAATACTTAGAATATTGGATATTAATTTTAAAACTCACAGGAATATGGGGGATACTGGTACAGAACTATCTTAATGTGCCCACACCAAAGAAGGTACTACACTTTATAAGCAAAGCAGAATTGTAGTAACTCAAAAGAAATATGAGATCTACACATTTAGGGACATTTCCATCCCAAATGTTCATACAGGCTATTTGTTCCCCACCTGTGCTACAGGTTTCTGAGCTGATATTCGTCTGATTAGCCACAGGGGAAGACACTGTACATTGACTACAACGTAACAGTATCATTTTCCCCCTTTTAGTATGAAGGACAACAACCAACCAATCTGATAACTTTGAGATAGTACCTCAGAATTATTTTAATTGATACTTTTCTAATTGATAGTGATTTAGAACATTTTTTTATATGACTACAGCTTTGATTCATTCTTTTGAAAACTTCCTGTTATAAACTTTTGTATCATTTTCTTAAACTGTTAAGCTCCATCATCTTCTGGATAAATTACAATTAATATCCCCTTGAGGCTCAATTTCTTCAATTATAAAATGAGAATTTAATAGTTATTAGAGGTTATATAATTAAATTATTTTGTGCAACTCTAGGTTATCATCTAAACATGAAGAGCTATGTCTACTTTTTATATCCATTCTCTTACAGACAAAAGGTGGAAAGAAAAATTCTCCAGTCCAATTGGCAGCACCTATATAAATGAGATGCCTCCCAACCCCAGCATCTTTTCAGCATTGCAATCCCATGAAAATTGTGGCATGAAAAGGTTTGTCCTAGTTTAATGAATTTTAATTATCAAGGAACAGTTGAGAAAAACATTTAACACAGTAACGTAGGCCTCAAGTATGATGAGTTGCATTTTAACTTGAAAGGGTATGAAATTAACTTCAAAGTGGGTTTTTACCATTTAGATAAAAACTTTAAGTATTTGGATACTTCTTAACCAAAAGGACATATGCAGTCTAATACCTCAAAAATCAAGTATAAAGCATTATGATAGGAAACATTTTCCCTTCCCCTATCAAATTAACATTTAATTTATGCGGAAATAATATCCTGATTAATTCCTAAAATCAAATTCCAAAAGAATCTTAAATAAATCTTTAGGACTCAATTTTTTATAAGAGCATAAACATATATATTCGTAAGCATAAGTCTAGATTCTACTCTAAGCTCCACTAACTTGTGTTTCTTTTGCCAAGTCATTTAACAGAAAATATACCTCAGCTTTTTTATCCTTTAAAAATAAATAACAATAAATCTCCTCCCTGTGTTAAAGATACTTAATATTAAGATAATAGGTCCTACTCTACCCAACTCATACCATATTGTACCATACCATATCATACCACGCCATAATCATATCATGCTCTACATACATGTAATACTATAATGTATATACACACAAATACAGACATACTTTTATGCATGTATGTATATATAAGATAATAAACACAATGCCACTTAACATATATGATATGATATAGGATAGAATATATCAAGATGTAGATTTTAGATTTTTAAAGTATTCACTAATGTAGATTGAAAATGTAGTTATTTAGGGTTTTTTTGTGTTTTTTTTTTTAATCTTACCTTATATCTTAGAAACAATACCATTTATTAGTTTAAAGGCAGAAGAGTGGTAAGGGCTAGGCAATGGGGGATAAGTGACTTGTCCAGGATCACACAGGTACGAAGTGTCTGAGATCACATTTAAACACAAGACCCCTCATCTCTAAGACTAGCTATCAATTCACAGAGCCACCTAGCTATCCTCTAGTTTTGTTTTTTGAAAAGATATTTTTCTCTTCATCCTAGACTGATTTCATGAGATTTAAAGAAGCTACTAAGCATCCAAGCAGTTGTTCATATCATTATAATTTAAAGAGTTGGTGATATATGTCCATGATAGCAAACCTATGGCATGCATGCCAAAATGAGTACTCAGAACCTTCTCTGTGGGCATGCACAGAGTTCACCAAAGTTCATTACTAGAAAGCCAGAGGGATGCAAGGCTAGGTTGCTCCCCTCTTCCTCTCCATCTGCACCTAAGGACATTTCTTACATCACCCACTTCTATAAAAGGTTTGCTATCACTGATATGTCATTTATTTCTGATTCTAAGGTATGCCTTCTATCCATTACAACAAATGTTTATAAAGTCAGGATCATGTTATATCTTCTACACACAATTGTAAAAATTTTAAAAGCTGAGCACATATTCAGCATTCAAAAAATAAAAGTTCCATTGAATTATAAAATAAATAGAAAGTGATTTTCTAATAAATTTCATCATTATGGGACTAACATGTGATGAGATCATTAAACAATAATGTCATTTCTAATCAATATATAAGAATTTATAAAGCACCTTAATGTGCTAAATACTTTGGAAAGAATTGAGGATACAAAGGAAGGCAAAACACAGTTACCTTCAGTTTAGTGGAGGAGACAACATGAAAAAATACTATATATAAACAAATTATAAATATGTAGTATAGACATGAGAAATATAGAGACAGAGAGACAGACAGACAGACAGACAGCCAAACAGAGAGATCCATTAGAGTTATAATCACTAGAGGGAAGTCATTAGGCACAGGAACCATAAGGAAAGAACAAAAGGAAAGGGTTCCCATAGAAGTGAGATTTGGCTAGGAACTGAAGTTTCTCAGGGAAGCCAAGTGGTGATGAAGAGGAAGAGAAAAGAGAGTACTCCAAGAATGGGCAAAAGGTTTTTTTCCGGGTTAATATGGCGGCAGAGTAAGAAGCAACTCTTAACCTCTCCTGACCGAAAACACACAAAACTCCTCAAGGGGACATAAAAACAAGTCCAGACGAACGGAAGAACCCCACAACAGGGCACAGCATGGAAGGTACGTGGAATCGAGGCATTTCCATGCTATAAAGGGGTGAAACAGCTCTCACTAAATCGCGGGCTGAGGAACCACCCCACCCCCACCACTTCAACACCACCTATAGCTCTAAAGCCAGTTAAAAAGAAATAGAGCAAGTTTGGGGCACCCATCTAGTCATTGGCAGCTCCGGGGCCTGTTCTGGAGAGCAGCAAGATTTGGGACTCCAAAAAGCCAAAGAACGCACCCAAAATCTCAGTGCGGGCTTAGGGTGCAGAGCGCGGGAGCAGAGCTCAGGCTAGCTCAGAGCTAAGGCTCCACAGAGGCGTGGGTGGAGGCAGACACAGCCACGAGCTAGATCTCTGAAACCCTGAGTGGGGAACCAGCGTACTCGGGTATACGACTGTGGAAGCAGCGCCATGAGACTTGTAAAAAAACCTCCTGCAGAGGATCAAGCAAGGGGGTCCACCAGGGGGCTTGACCGCGGACAGACCCTGAGCGCGAGGATAAACCTGAGAAGCTGCTGGGCTAACCATGGCTACCCAGTCTCAGGAAGTTCAGAAGAGAAAGATTAACAACAAGAAAAAGAAGTTTTTAACATTCAACAGCTTTTACACAGAGAAAATCCAGACAACTGAGCAAACAGAGGAGGAGAACAAACAAGCATCCAGACCATCCTCAAATAAGGAAAACTCCTCACAAGCTATGGAAGAGTTCAAAACTGAGATTTTGAGGAAAATGGAAGAGATCTGGCAAGAAAATAACAGTTTAAAAGGTAGAATCTTGTAATTGGAAAGTGAGGCTCAGAAACCAAATGAACTGATAAGCAAATTGAACACCAGAAATGACCAGATTGAAAAGGAATACCAGAAGATTATAGCCGAAAACCGAAAGATTATAGCTGAAAACCAATCCCTAAAGGCCAGAATTGAGCAATTAGAAGCTAATGATCTCTCAAGACAACAAGAACAAATAAAACAAAGCCAAAAGACTGAAAAAAATAGAAGGAAACATGAAATATCTCAATGAGAGAGTGACAGACCAAGAAAACCGGTCTAGAAGAGATAATTTGAGCATAATTGGTCTTCCAGAAAAACCAGAAATTAATAGAAACCTGGACTCCATACTAACAGAAATAATTCAGCAAAATTGCCCTGAAGTCCTGCAACAAGAGGGCAATATAGACATTGAAAGGATTCATAGAACACTTGCGACATTCGATCAAGAAAAGAAAACACACAGAAATATCATTGCAAAATTGAAGAGTTTCCAAGCAAAGGAAAGACAATCTTACAAGAAACCAGAAAGAAACAATTCAAATATCAAGGAGCACCAATCAGGATCACACAGGATCTGGCAGCCTCCACGCTAAAAGATCGCAAGGCTTGGAATATGATATTCAGAAAGGCAAGAGAGCTGGGCCTGCAACCACGGATCAACTACCCATCAAAATTGACTATATATTTCCAGGGGAAAGTATAGGCATTCAACAAAATTGAAGAATTCCAGGTATTTGCACAGAAAAGACCAGGGCTAAATGGAAAGTTTGATATCCAACCACAAAAATCGAGAGAAACCTGAAAAGGTAAATAAGATACAGAGGGGAAAGAAAGAAAACTTATAATTTTTAAATTTGCCTTTTTAAGGGCCTCAGTGAGATCTAATTATCTGTATTCCTATGTAGAGAAATGTTATGTATAATTCTCTGTAGTGAACTTTATCCACTATTATAATATTCACTATTATAGTAATCAGAAGAATAATTCACAGGGTGAGGGTGGAACACTAAATAACCTAAGATGACATGGGGGATGGGAAAGAGGGGGTGAATAGCAGGGGACACCAAGAGAAACTTGGGTGAATAAGAAAATAGGATATTCTATTACACACAAAGAGGGCATCGGGAGGAGAGGGGACAAATACTATTATAAGAAGGAGAGGAAGAGAGCATTAAGAGGTAATAATCAAACCTTACCCTTAGAGTAATCAACCCGGAGAGGGAAGAGTAGCTATACTATCCATTGGGACATAAAACTCTTATCTAACCCTTCTGAGAAAGTTAGAAGGGATAAACCAAGGGGAGCAGGGTAGTGGGGAGGTCAATAAAAGGGAGGGGAGAAGAGGGAGGGAATTCATAAGGCCTTTAAAAACAAAAAGAGGGGGAAAAATAAGGGAAGGGGTAGAAAGGGAAGTTAATCAAGGGAGGGGATAAGGGATAGCGGTTCAATAGCAAACCACTGATTTAAAAGGAAAAAGTATAAGGAAAAAGGGGGTAGGAATGGGGGAGGATTTGAAAATGTCAGCAAATGCACAACTGATGATTATAACTCTGAATGTGAATGGGATGAACTCACTCATAAAATGGAAGCAAATAGCAGAGTGAATTAGAAACCAAAATCCCACCATATGTTGTCTACAAGAAACACATATGAGGCGGGTGGACATACACAAGTTTAAGGTTCAGGGTTTGAGCAAAATCATTGGGGCCTCAAATGAGAAAAAGAAGGCAGGAGTGGCTATTATGATTTCTGACAAAGCCAAAGTAAAAATAGATATGATTAAAAAAGACAGGGAAGGTCATTACATCCTGATTAAAGGCGGTATAAACAATGAGGAAATAACACTGCTCAATATGTATGCACCAAGTGGCATAGCACCCAAATTCATAAAGGAGAAACTGGCAGAGCTCAAGAAGGAAATAGATAGTAAAACCATACTCGTGGGAGATCTAAATATTCCTCTGTCAAATCTAGATAAATCAAACCGAAAAATAAATAAGAAAGAGGTAAGAGAGGTGAATGAATTCCTAGAAAAATTAGATTTAATTGATATGTGGAGGAAAATAAATAGGGACAAAAAGGAATACACCTTCTTTTCAGCTGCACATGGCACATTCACAAAGATTGACCATGTTATAAGGCAGAGAATCATTGCAAACAAATGCAAAAGAGCAGAAATAATAAATGTAACCTTCTCAGATCATAATGCAATTAAAATGATAATTAGTAAGGGCACCTGGACAGGAAAATCAAAAACTAATTGGAAATTAAATAATATGATTCTTCAAAACCAATTTGTCAAAGAAGGAATCATAGAAACAATCAATAATTTCATTGAGGAAAATGACAATGATGAGACATCCTACAAAACTCTGTGGGATGAGGCCAAGGCAGTACTCAGGGGGAAATTTATATCCTTGAGTGCATATATTAACAAATTAAGGAGGGCAGAGATTAATGAATTGGACATGCAACTCAAAAAATTAGAAAGTGAGCAAATTAAAAATCCCCAGATGGAAACTAAATTAGAAATACTAAAAATCAAGGGAGAAATTAATAAAATCGAAAGTAAAAGAACTATTGAATTAATAAATAAGACTAGAAGCTGATATTTTTGAAAAAAACAGATGAAATAGAAAAAGTACTAGTCAATCTAATGAAAAAAAGGAAAGAAGAAAACCAAATTGACAGTATCAAAGATGAAAAGGGAAACCTCACCTCTAATGAAGAGGAAATTAAGGCAATCATTAAAAACTATCTTGCCCAATTATATGGCAATAAATATAACAATTTAGGAGATATGGATGAATATTTACAAAAATATAAACTGCCTAGATCAACAGCAGAAGAAATAGAATACCTAAGTAATCCCATATCAGAAAAAGAAATTGAACAAGTCATCAAAGAACTCCCTAAGAAAAAATCGCCAGGGCCTGATGGATTCACAAGTGAATTCTATAAGACATTCAAAGAGCACCTAATCCCAATACTATACAAATTATTTGATATGATAAGCAAAGAAGGAATCCTACCAAATTCCTTTTATGACACAAATATGGTACTGATTCCAAAGCCAGGGAGACCAAAAACAGAGAAAGAAAACTACAGACCAATTTCCCTAATGAACATAGATGCAAAAATCTTAAATAGAATAGTAGCAAAGAGACTCCAGCAAGTAATTAAGAAGATCATCCACCATGATCAGGTGGGATTCATACCAGGAATGCAAGGTTGGTTCAACATTAGGAAAACTATACACATAATTGACCATATCAATAGTCTAACAAACAAAAATCACATGATCATCTCAATAGATGCTGAAAAAGCCTTTGACAAAATACAGCATCCATTCCTATTGAAAACACTGAAAAGTATAGGAATAAAAGGACCTTTCCTAAAAATAATAAACAGTATATACCTAAAACCATCAACAAACATCATATGCAAAGGGGATAAATTAGAAGCCTTCCCAATAAGATCAGGAGTAAAACAAGGATGCCTATTATCACCTCTATTATTCAACATAGTACTAGAAACACTAGCAGTTGCAATTAGAGAAGAAAAAGAAATTGAAGGTATCAAAATAGGCAAGGAGGAGACTAAGTTATCACTCTTTGCAAATGATATGATGGTATACTTAAAAAATCCTAGAGAATCAACTAAGAAGCTTGTAGAAATAATCAACAACTTTAGCAGTTGCAGGATACAAAATAAATGCACATAAATCATCAGCATTTCTATACATTTCCAACACACTAGAGCAGCAAGAAGTAGAAAGAGAAACACCATTTAAAATCACCCTAGACAATATAAAATACTTAGGAATCTATCTACCAAAACAAACACAGCAATTATATGAAAACAACTACAAAACACTTTCCAAACAAATAAAACTGGATCTAAATTATTGGAAAGCCATTGATTGCTCATGGGTAGGTCGAGCTAACGTAATAAAAATGACAATTCTACCCAAATTAATTTACCTATTTAGCGCCATACCTATCAAGCTACCAAAAAACTTCTTTACTGAATTAGAAAAAACTATAACAAATTTCATTTGGAATAACGAAAGATCAAGAATATCAAGGGAAATAATGAAAAAAAATGTGAAGGAAGGGGGCCTAGCAGTACCAGATATTACACTATACTATAAAGCAGCAGTCATCAAAACAATATGGTACTGGCTAAGAGACAGAGAGGAGGATCAATGGAATAGACTTGGGGTAAATGACATCAGCAAGACAGTGTATGATAAACCCAAAGAGCCCAACTTTTGGGACATGAATCCACTATTTGACAAAAACTGCTGGGAAATTTGGAAAACAATATGGGAGAGATTAGGTCTAGATCAACATCTCACACCCTACACCAAGATAAATTCAGAATGGGTGAACGACTTGAATATAAAGAGGGAAACTATAAATAAGTTAAGTGAATGGAGAATAGTATACTTGTCAGATCTCTGGGAAAGGAAAGATTTTAAAACCAAGCAAAGTTAGAGAAAATTACAAAATGTAAAATAAATAATTTTGATTATATCAAAATAAAAATCTTTTGTACAAACAAAAATAATATAGCCAAAATCAGAAGGGAAACAACAAATTGGGAAAAAATATTTATAACGAAAAACTCTGACAGGGGTCTAATTACTCAAATATACAAGGAGTTAAAGCAATTGTATAAAAAATCAAGCCATTCCCCAATTGATTAATGGGCAAGAGACATGAATAGGCAATTTTCAGGTAAAGAAATCAAA
>NC_058131.1:493127698-493157135 GCF_016433145.1 Gracilinanus agilis
GCAGTACCAGATATTACACTATACTATAAAGCAGCAGTCATCAAAACAATATGGTACTGGCTAAGAGACAGAGAGGAGGATCAATGGAATAGACTTGGGGTAAATGACATCAGCAAGACAGTGTATGATAAACCCAAAGAGCCCAACTTTTGGGACATGAATCCACTATTTGACAAAAACTGCTGGGAAATTTGGAAAACAATATGGGAGAGATTAGGTCTAGATCAACATCTCACACCCTACACCAAGATAAATTCAGAATGGGTGAACGACTTGAATATAAAGAGGGAAACTATAAATAAGTTAAGTGAATGGAGAATAGTATACTTGTCAGATCTCTGGGAAAGGAAAGATTTTAAAACCAAGCAAAGTTAGAGAAAATTACAAAATGTAAAATAAATAATTTTGATTATATCAAAATAAAAATCTTTTGTACAAACAAAAATAATATAGCCAAAATCAGAAGGGAAACAACAAATTGGGAAAAAATATTTATAACGAAAAACTCTGACAGGGGTCTAATTACTCAAATATACAAGGAGTTAAAGCAATTGTATAAAAAATCAAGCCATTCCCCAATTGATTAATGGGCAAGAGACATGAATAGGCAATTTTCAGGTAAAGAAATCAAAAGTATCAATAAGCACATGAGAAAGTGTTCCAAATCTCTAATAATTAGAGAAATGCAAATCAAAACAACTCTGAGGTATCACCTCAAACCTAGCAGGTTGGCTAAAATGAAAGAAGGGGAGAGTAATGAATGTTGGAGGGGATGTGGCAAAATTGGGACATTAATGCATTGCTGGTGGAGTTGTGAACTGATCCAGCCATTCTGGCTGGCAATTTGGAATCATGCTCAAAGGGCTATAAAAGAATGCCTGCCCTTTGATCCAGCCTTACCATTGCTGGGTTTGTACCCCAAATAGATCATAGATAAACAGACTTGTACGAAAATATTTATAGCTGCGCTTTTTGTGGTGGCAACAAATTGGAAAAGGAGGGTATGTCCTTCAATTGGGGAATGGCTGAACAAACTGTGGTATATGCGGGTGATGGAATACTATTGTGCTAAAAGGAATAATAAACTGGAGGAGTTCCAGGCAAACTGGAGAGACCTCCGGGAACTGATGCAGAGAGAAAGGAGCAGAGCCAAAAGAACATTGTACACAGAGACTGACATACTGTGGTAAAATTGAATGTAATGGGCTTCTGTACCAGCAGCAATGCAATGACCCAGGACAATTCTGAGGGATTTATGGTAAAGAATGCTACCCACATTCAGAGGAAGGACTGCAGGAAAGGAACCATATAAGAAAAGCAACTGCTTGAACGCATGGGTCGGGGTGGACATGATTGGGGATGTGGACTCGAAACTACCACACCAATGCAACCACCAACAATTTGGAAATTGGTCTTGATCAAGAACACATGACAAAGCCAGTGGTAATGTGCGTCGGCCATGGGTGGGGGGAGTGCGGGGGGTGAAGGGGAAAGTAGGAGCATGAATCATGTAACCATGTTAAAAATGATTATTAAAAAATGTTAAAAAAAGAATTGGCAAAAGGCAATAAAAATATCTAGAAATTTAATGTATTTGGTCAAGAACTGTAAAGCTGCACTGGAGTTCAGAGTATATGAGTGAAAGTAATATGTAAAAATATTTCAAAGATAATATAGGTGGCTAGTTATAAAGGGCTTCAAATTCCAAACAGATAAGTTTATAGTTGATCCTAGAGATTATAAGAAATCACTGGAGTTTATTGTGTGACATCGTCAAATCTGCGCTTTAGTAAAAGTAATCTGAAATGCGAGTTAGAGGATAAACTGGAGTAAGGTGAAATAAGTGACAGAATCTTATAAGACATGCAGTTTGATATGTCTAATAGTCACTTGGAGATGTGAAAGTGGGGTTTGCAAGAGAGATCTGAACTGGAAAAATAGAACTAGGAATTATCACTGTAGGGATGATAAATCCATGGAAACTGATGAATGAAATATTTTGGAAGGAGAAAAGAACAGGACTCAGGAAAGTGAGGACACCCACTCTTTCTAGGTGTGACTTAAACTAGATACAAATTAGCTGATTGATACAGTTCATATAAAGCCTAGGCCATTTTTAAGCTAGTCTTGGGAGTGCCTGGTGAACCTGTTATCCTTCTCTAATATATGAGAAATCAGGAGTTTTCCTAGTTTATCCTGAGTATCTTACTGCAAATCAAATACCATAGCAGAATCAGGCCTGAGGTTTAGAGCAAATCCAAGGCTAATGAGCTAAAAGTCTAGCTTATTTATGTAAGGAAGATTTTGTTGCCATAGGGCAACCTTAGAAAGTAGCTGGATTCTTAAGGAGTCAGTATCAACAGTGCCTCTGTCTCCATTTAAGGGTGGAGGAATAATTCTCAAACTAAACATGTAGCTGCCTAAAAATTTCATCCACTCACCCAGTCTATCAGGTCTGCCAAAGACAACTTGGAAGCTCTTCTAATCAATAGACTCCTGCGTTGTAAAAGACAATTTCTTACTATGATTTTTTTTAGCTATAACTAAGAAAAGTTTACCTGGTAAGGTAAGGCAATGGAAATTGTGTTATAAGAATTAGGTAATGATGAATGAGGAGTGAAGTATAATATTTATATGACAATATAAAGTCACATTTATGTACATTTTAAGGTTTGGAAAATGCTTTTCTTACAATTATGAAAGGCAGGTACTGAAGACATATACAGAGGAGAATCACAAGCAATAGGAGGTACATTGTTGGAAGAGAAGAGTGCATAATTTGATTTGTATATATTTGTGTCTATTATATATGTATATACATACATATATACATGCATACATATATACACACATATACATACATATACATACACACATACATACATATATATATATATACACACACATGTGTGTATTGTGAGGGTGTGAAGGGAAGGTAGATAGGAGTAAGGAGGAAGGATGGGAGAAAGGAGAGAGGAAGGTAGAAGAAGTGAAAGGAAGGTAGCTCTCCCCAGCCCAGGCAGGAGGAAATTGACCAGAGCCCTTTGGGGCTTAAATAAAAAAATCAGAAAACAACTTAGGTATTAGAATAGCTAGGTTTTTATTTAAATTAGGAAAGGGAAAGTTTAGGTAGGGGAAAAGGGTCTCTGTGTAGAGAGAGTACAGGATCAGAGAGAGTCACCCAGCCTTAGGGCTCCAGAGAGCCTCTAGGGTAGAACTAGAGCCCAAAAAGGTGCCAAACTTTGCCTTTTATACTTTCTCTGCCACCTCCCACAAAAGAAGTGGGAGATGTCAGGGGAAGTTGTAGCAGAGAGTCCTGGGAGATGTAGTCTCCCAGGGCTTAAAATAATTTTAAATGCCACTATATAAATATATAGATATAGATATATTTATATAGATATATATATATACACATATATATATATATGTAGGTGCGTATATGTGTGTACATATACATTTGTGTGTGTATATATATACTTTGTATATATACATTTGTATATGTACATATACACACATACATATATATAATTGAGAAATGGGGAAACTGAGGTTTTTAAAAGGAAGTTTCTTTCCCACAACCACATAATTATTAATCATTCAAAAAACTAGCTATGTGCCAGGCACTGGAGATATAGACATAAGTAATGATACATTCATACTCTCAAGGAGCTTATTTTCTAGGTAGTAAATGTAAGAGTCAGAATTTAAATCTGATTCTGATTTGACTACACTATACTCCTTTTACTGTGAGGTAAATCATTTTTTGCAAGTTATGTTTGGGAGTGGATTTCTGATTTAAGGACTCATAGATAAAGAAACTCCACCTAAATATTCACATCACCATCTTCCCTATATCATAAATATTTGGAGAATTGCCTAGATCATTGAGAAGGTAAATAATTTGCTCTGAATCACATAGCCATTATATCTCAGAGGTGATATTTGAATACAAGTTGTCTGTGCTCTGACTTCTGTTCTCTATCCATGATGCAAAGTTTCCTTGCTTCTTTTTGTTTTCCAATCTCAAGTGGGAGTTTTGTGGACCATCATGTGCCATAAGTTTTTAAGTGTTCTCTATCAATGAAAAATTTTGTTTGTCAGAGTTGAACAAACTTTTCTGAATTGGGGAGCAAATGCCTTCAAGGTTTATTGCTCATTCATTTTTTTACTGATTTTAATAGGTTTGCTTTATTTTCTCTGTCATTAAAAAAGTGATAGTTTTCACAATTCTTGGTATATAACATTAATTTCTTGGCCTTTAAGTGCATTCTTCTAAAACACTTCAGGTATACTTAGTTAATCTAGGAGTGAAAACAAAGTGCATATACCTGGCATACTAAACCAGTTATCACATGAACCAACTAGGATTAAAAAACAACAACTTTTCTTTCCCCAGAATTATAGAAAATGGCTCAGAGAATATTTCCTAATTCTTTAAGCTAATGATATGTAGATAATTTCATTTTATCTAATAAATAAATACCATACCTAACCTATTACCTTGAAAAAAAGATTGGTTGAAATATCAAAAATTAACTTAGTACCTATATTATTATTTGCAAGGCACTAAGCCATGTGCTGAAGGAAATTTCTTATAGCAATTTATATTATGCAATCCTTTATCATCTCACATTATTTTACATAAAATAAACTCAGTGACATGCCTTGTTCTTTCATACTCTACATCATTGAATTTTCAGCTTCTTGAAGGCATGTGCTGCACTATTCCCTTTTTTTCCATCTCCAGCACAGTACTTTGCATATTAAAGTGAATTGTTTCAAAGATAAATGAACTTTTGAGTCTTGTCCTCAAGTAATTTATATTCTCACAGGAAGAATGAAATGTCCAAAACTAACATTAATATAAGGTAGAATATAGAAATACAACAATATAGGGTATAAGCAGCTGTGCTATAGTTGTTCCCTTGGTATAGTGGAAAGCAAACTAGAGTGGGAGCCAGGAAACCTGGAAGAAAGCTTTAATTTTCTCACTTTCTAGATGTGTAGCCTTAGCCAAAATACTTTTCCTTTCTAGGCCTATTTCCTGTAGTCAGAAGTGTGATGGAAATAGCTTGGACTAGCTCCTTAACCAATTATTAAATTTTCAATATGAGCATTTACATCTCAGAAATAGGCTTTGTTGTTTTGTTAATTGTGTTTATCTATTGTATTATTAGCTGAAACTTATGGAAAAAATTGTAATAATTCAGTTTAAATATGAAAGTGTGCCACATGAAAATTTCTTCCCAGAGACCTAGTTGTTAAACATTTACCACAATATCAATGAATATGAATTGTGATATCTAAGATCTCTCCAATGGTTGCTAACTGCCAATGAATCTATAATTCAGAAGAGAGATAAATTATTTATGGTAGGAGAGATTTGAAAAGGAAAATCCAGACAATAGAGAAATAAGAGCTTGGAGTAATCTTGGAATATCAAATGTGATGAGTGGGTTCTTAGAGGACCATCACTGACCACTCTCCCTCTTCCCTTCTTCCATTTTCTGAAGATAATGACTGAGTTTCTAGAAAGATCTTTAGACTTATCTTTATTTTGTCCAGCTCAAAGCAATAGGGTTTTTGGTTTGTTCTCCCTTGTGATTGGTAGTAAAATTACCCACACTGAGGTCTTATTGGTTCTAACATCAGGAGATACTAAGGCTCTTGAAAAATCCCATTTTAAATCCCAAGGCAGTTACTATATATAGATTAGGATGAAAATTATTTATTACTCAAGAATAATATACACAATGTGTAAGGAGAAGATTTTTTCTACAAAACTATGTTCTTTTTAGCAAGTGATTTATTGCCTAACATTTACAGGATTCCTCTGATACTTGTTTCTCATTGAACCTTATCCTTTCCAATTAGCATTAAACCCAGAAAGGAGAAATTACAAGGAAAAGAGAACAAAAAAATTATTCAGTGTTCAGAATAATAGACACGAATCCTTATAGGAGGCATTGTTAACATTTGTGTATGTGTTTATGGGTGTCGGATCCTTTGAGCAGTTTGAGAAAACATATGAACTCCTTTTTAGAAGATTTTAATGTATAAAATGAAATATATAAGAATACAAAGGATATCATTTTGAAATATAATTAATAACTTAAAAACATAGATAGGGGCAAAAAATCACTCTTAATCAGTGTTAATAATGATTCACATAAAAGACAATACAAAATAATACATTCAAGAAGTGCCTATTGTATGCAATTGGAAGCAATATTAGCTAAATTTGGAAAGGTCAGTAGATGTGAAATTGGACAGTTTTTAGAATGCCAGGCAGAGAAAATAAAATAGAATTCCAATGAAGATCATTAAATTGGAGGAGTAATATGGTTAGATCTGCACTTGAGAAATAGTATTCTGATAATGTCATGAAGGATTGAAAGGGAACCAAAAAGCAAAAAAAGAAAGAGAGAAGTTATCATAAAGCTCTAGGCAATTGGTTGTCAGGGTTCCTATAAGGTTGGAGAGAATATAAGTATAAAAGAATGGGATAAGCATGAGAACTTAGAATTGTGGAATCTATACAACTTAATACTTTTTCAGTGGGGGAAATGAAGAATTAAAGATTACCTCAATGTCTTGAACATAAGAGACCAGGTTAAAGGTGGTCCAAGTAACAGAAATAGTCAAATCAGAATGGGGACAATTTTACAGAGAAAAATATGTGTGGTATTTGATGTGCAAATTGAATTAAAAGGAATAAAATATTTCGAAAGCAGTTGAATGTGTAACTGGAACCAAGAAAGAAAACCAGGCTTGTTTCTATAAGTTTGAGGGTTTACTCATAGAAATGGTAGTTCATATTACTGAAGAATGAGATTGGCAATTGTGTGTGGAGAGATAGGAAAAGAGGATCAAGGACAAACTGTTCAGGAATCACTGCATTTAAGATCTCAGGAGACAATAAAAAATGAACAAAAGAGAAGAATAGATTACATACAGTATCTTCAAAATCTTAACTCTTTGTTATGCTTTTAAAATTTCATAAATAATTTATAAATGTCACAAACTTACAAAAATATCATTTGAAGGTTAAATTATTTAACTTTCTTTTATGCTTACTTAGTTTTGTAAAATAATTTCAAAAAACTTTTTTAATTTTAATTTTAATACTCTGCAATTATGCATTGAATATGTTACAGTGTCTTTTTAACACTTTCACAAACTTGATTCATTAGTAAAGAGGTCTACCTGTTTGCCCATCTAAATCATCTAATCTATTTCCACTAGCCTTTGTCTTATAAGGTCAAAACTGTAGTTTATGCATCAAAACCTTGTTCTTAGTATGATCTCAGGATAGGCTTACAAATGCAATCCTTTCACTCATTGAATGGCAACTAATGAAAACTTCTTTATAAAATTCAAAAATCAGCAAGAGTGATATATATCATAAGATGGTGGTTATGTGACTATTTGATAATAAAATATTCATTGCTTTTTTAAAAAACATTTATTAATATTTATTTTTTAGAAAAGTTAACATGGTTACATAATTCATTCTCTTACTTTCCCCTTCACCCCCCAAATTAACCCCACACACACATTGCTAATGTGTACTTCCACTGGTTTTAACATGTGTCATTGATCAAGACCTATTTCCAAATTGTTGATAGTTGCATTGGTGTGGTAGTTTCGAGTCTACATCCCCAATCATGTCCACCTCAACCCATGTGTTCAAGCAGTTGTTTTTCTTCTGTTTCCACTCCCGTAGTTCTTCCTCTGAGTGTGGGTAGCCTTCTTTTCCATAAATCCCTAAGAATTGTCCTGGGTCATTGCATTGCTGCTAGTACAGAAGTCCATTACATTCTATTTTACCACAGTGTATTGGTCTCTGTGTACAATATTCTTCTGGCTCTTCTCCTTTCTCTCTGCATCAATTCCAGTTCACATGGAATTCCTACAGTTTATTATTTCTTTGAGCACAATAGTATTCCATCACCAGCATATACCACAATTTGTTCTGCCATTTCCCAATTGAAGGGTGTGCCCTCATTTTCCAGTTTTTTGCCACCACAAAAAGGACAGCTGTAAATATTTTTGTACAAGTCTGTTTATCTATGATCTCTTTGGGGTACAAGCCCAACAATGGCATGGCTGGGTCAAAGGGCAGGCATTCTTTTATAACCCTTTGAGCATAGTTCCAAATTGCCAGCCAGGATGGTTGGATCAGTTCACAACTCCACCAGCAATGCATTAATGTCCCAATTTTGCCACATCCCCTCCAGCATTCTTTACTTTCCCCTTCTTTCATTTTAGCCAATCTGCTAGGTGTGAGGTGATACCTCAGAGTTGTTTTGATTTGCATTTCCTTAATTATTAGAGATTTAGAACACTTTCTCACGTGTTTATTGATACTTTTGATTTCTTTACCTGAAAATTGCCTATTCATGTCTCTTGCCCATTTATCAATTGGGGAATGGCTTGATTTTTTTATACAATTGACTTAACTCCTTGTATATTTGAATAATTAGACCCCTGTCAGAGTTTTTCGTTATAAATATTTTTTCCCAATTTGTTGTTTCCCTTCTGATTTTGGCTATATTATTTTTGTTTGTACAAAAGCTTTTTAGTTTGATATAATCAAAATTATTTATTTTACATTTTGTAATTTCCTCTAACTTTGCTTGGTTTTAAAATCTTTCCTTTCCCAGAGATCTGACAAGTAAACTATTCTGTGTTCACTTAACTTATTAAGAGTTTCCCTCTTTATATTCAAGTCATTCACCCATTCTGAATTTATCTTGGTGTAGGGTGTGAGATGTTGATCTAATCCTATTCTCTCCCATATTATTTTCCAAATTTCCCAGCAGTTTTTGTCAAATAGTGGATTCATGTCCCAAAAGTTGGGCTCTTGGGTTTATCATACACTGTCTTGCTGATGTCATTTACCCCAAGTCTGTTCTACTGATCCTCCCTTCTGTCTCTTAGCCAGTACCATATTGTTTTGATGACTGCTGCTTTACAGTACAGTTGAATGTCTGGTACTGGTAGGCCCCCTTCCTTCACATTTTTTTCATTATTTCCCTTGATATTCTTGATCTTTTTTTATTCCAGATGAACTTTGTTATAATTTTTCCAAATTCAGTAAAAAAGTTTTTGGTAGTTTGATAGGTATAATGCTAAATAGGTAAATTAATTTGGGTAGAATGGTCATTTTTATTATGTTAGCTCATCCTACACATGAGCAATCAATATTTTTCCATTTGTTCAACATTAGGAAAACCATCCACATAATTGATCATATCTACAATCTAACAAACAGAAATCACATGATTATCTCAATAGATGCTGAAAAAGCCTTTGACAAAATACAGCATCCATTCCTATTGAAAACACTGAAAAGTATAGGAATAGAAGGACCTTTCCTAAAAATAATAAATAGTATATACCTAAAACTATCAACAAGCATCATATGCAATGGGGATAAATTAGAAGCCTTTCCAATAAGATCAGGAGTGCAACAAGGATGCCCATTATCTTCTCTATTATTTAACATTGTACTAGAAACACTAGCAGTAGCAATTAGAGAAGAAAAAGAAATTGAAGGTATCAAAATAGGCAATGAGGAGACTAAGCTATCACTCTTTGCAGATGATATGATGGTCTACTTAAAAAATCCTAGAGAATCAACTAAGAAGCTTGTAGAAATTATCAACAATTTTAGCATAGTTGCAGGATACAGAATAAATGCACACATATCATTAGCATTTCTATATATTTCCAACACATCACAGCAGCAAGAGGTAGAATGAGAAACACCATTTAAAATCACCCTAGACAATATAAAATACTTAAGAATCTATCTACCAAACAAACACAGGAATTATATGAAAACAACTACAAAACACTTTCCAAACTTTCATTGCTTTTTGACTAGAAATAAATAACCTTTTAAATGTGGTTACTTTAAGTTTTTTAGCATTTAGAATTCTGAAATTATAAAAGCTAAAAATTATAATAATACTTTTGGGACATGTTATATAGCATTGTGGTGTGTCTGTGTATGTGTGTGTGCATGTATGTGTGTATGTGTGTGTGTGATACCACTACACAAAGCTACCAACTTCTTTTGACTTTACTAGTTTATCTCATTATGAATGATCACTTTCCACACTCAAAGATAACCTAGTTTGAATGTTCTGGATTAATCTCAGAAATTATAAATATTCTGAAAGCTCTCTATTTAATCTGATATATCTACATACTAAAATAACAAGGAAATTTCTTTTCACATATATTTCCCCATATTTTAAAATCTAAATGAAAATTTATACATTTATACAAAATCAATGTTAACTAGCATATAATTTTCTAAAATTATGGCATAATGCAGTAAAATGTTCAGTCAAAAAATGGAAAATTTTGTGGAGAAAAAAAAACTAGCTCTCCAGCATTACCCTGGGACTTGAGGTTGTGACAGGTGTGAGTTCTCAATATTTCATTGAGCCACAGTCATACAATGGGAATCTCCAGCTATCGTCATGGCATGTGAACTATCCTCTCTCATCTCTGTTCCTCTCCCCTCCTTTTTATCTCTAACTTTGAGAAGAATAACCATATAAGTATTATAATTCTTAGAGAATATGGGTCAATAACTTGTCCTTTGGTTCCATTCAACATCCCAATGATTCCTAGATGAAAACAGTCTCTCTTAGGTATCCTTTCATAGTATATCATATGTTCTATTATTAGAATGTAACCTTATTGATGTCCAAGACCATCTGTTTGAAGAAATATTTTTCAATATTTATCACAGTAACTTAACATATAACTTGTACTTACTAAATGATTTTTCATTTTTGATTCATCATTGTCTCATTTCCTGTTTATTACTGTTGTGTGCCTTCTCTAATTTCACTCTTGTCTGTCCTCTCATGTATGCATGTCTAACTTTAGGATCTCTGTCTAGTACTCTCAACTCTATGAAAATCTGTTTTCAGTATCTCTGGAAATCACAAATATATTGAACTTTTCAGAATACCTAGAAACTGTCTCTTCCTTTGCTTTAACAATTACTATACTCCTATAGATCTTTACCTTTCTAAACGTAGCCCTGGATTCTCAACTGAAGAATACAGAGATTGTGGGAAACTTCTCCAGAAACTCAGAAAATTTGTAAGGAATTTCCTGGCATGATAGAAATGTTTGGAAGACTTACTAAGGAGAAAAAGAATCTTATTGAGACTTAAACATAAGACATAAAGTCTCCTAGGAATTACACTTTTTAAAGGCATTTAGAAAAGAACTGGTGCAAAGCATTGCAGTACGAAAGACTTAAATTCAAATTATATTTCACTTACTAGCTATGTGGTCTTGGGCAAGCTACTTAAACTTTATCAACCTCAATTTCCTCATTTATAAAATGGAAATTATAATAGCACTTACATCAAAGTAGATCAAATGAGGTTATGTATACTTTGTAAATAATTAGATTTTATAATAATGTTTAAAGCTGCAGAACTCAAAGAAAATGAGGCTTCAAAAATTCATCGAGTTTAGCAATCAATAGAATATTGGTAATATTTGAAAGACAGGTCTAAATTGAGCTTTCTGTAAAGTGATAGGTACCAAATCTCAGTTGTAGGAGGTTGAGGAGAGAGTAGGCAGAGAGAAAGTGATAATATTTTGTTTATGCAATTTTTCAATAAAATTTAAAATTAAATGAAAGAGAAAAATTGGATAGTAATTGTATAAGACTGGAGACAAAGGAAGATTTTATTATGGTTGGATAAATTTAGATGTGTTTATAGATTGATGAGAAGGAATGGATATTTGAGTACAAAAAAAAATAACTAAGAAAAAGATGTAAGAATAAAAAAGCCAGCCACGAATGTTTGATAGAAGGGAGATTTAGAATTTCTATGTGGCGAATCTCTTTTCCAGGGCTCCTCTGAGGCTGAATGTACACTGGGAATCTTTAAGTTGGTGTCACTCCAAAACTGGGTGACCTGGATGTTCCTGCCACCAGGAGCTGGGGACAAGGCTTCCCTATAAGAGGATGTATGTGGTACCCCAATCCAATCCTGAATAGGGATGGGGTTTACACAAACCTTTCCCCAATCAGTTAAATTCACAGCAGTGGTCAGGCTTCAAGATGGAGGCAGCCAGACCAAGCTATGGTTCCCCTCTCCCTCACTGTCTCTCAGGCACTCTGGAAAGCTATCTGACTGATGAATGACTTTTTTTATTTTTCACAAATCAGGGATTGGGGAAAGGGGTGAAGGGCAGAGGTATTTTGGGGTACCCTTTTCACTATTCCTATGGGGTCCATCACTTAGGTGGTTCCCACTCCTAAGCTTCTCCTGTCTCCTTCTATTTCTATTTCTATTTTTCTGTTTCTATCCTTCTCTATAATTGTAAGTTTTGACTGAAAGAGGTCTCTCAGCAAGATTGGGTAATGGGTGAAGGAAGAGATTGTTCCCATAATGGAGTCCAAAAGCTTAGCTGTCTTGATGGTTGAAATCTTGATGGGTGAGATGTGATTGAATGACTGTGATCAGGGAATCAGGGTTTCAATTTCCAAAAGAAAGATCCTCAGGAAGCCCTCAGAACTGGATCCAAGTTGGGTTGTCCTCTTCCTCCTTCTTCCCATCTTCTCCCTGAATCCATTCTCTCCCTCTTCCTTCAGAAATCCATCAACTCAGATAGTCCTCAATTGCATGTGGGTGGAACATTTTATCCTCTTAGTTGACCAGTAATCTACATCAGGAAAATAGGGACTAATCAGACCTAGGATAATTTCTTTTATAGGTTAAGGAAAACCAGTGCCCAAGTAGGAGGAGGCAAGAGTATAATTCATGTTATAGGGAAAAGATAGTAGATAGCAGTCCTGTCACAGAAAGTTTTGTTGAATAGACACTGCTTCTATGACCTAGAATGTGAGAGGGGAGAGGAAAATGATACTGAGAAAATTTTAACTCTAAATGTGATAATATAAATTATATGACATAGCAAATACTATGAATGACAATTTAGTATTCTCCTCCTCTTCAAATAAATTGAGCCATACTTAGTTTTTGTGTTTTTTTCCTGAATGCCTAAATTTTTTGTTCTTCCTTTGATTCCACAATTACCATGGTAATTCCTTCTTTATATTTTTATATATTTAATCACCTCAGATAATTCCCATTGTGAGCAGTAATTGTTTTATATTGTTTTGGTATGCCCAGGGTCTTCTACAGTATTTTATTCCCAGTAGACCTTTATTAAATGTTTGCAGAAATCAGTTGCAAGTATGAAATTCAGCCATTGAAAATGGCTTAGATGTTTTCTAATCTCACTAATGTGCCTGTCAGCATTTAATCTAATTTTAAAAATTATTTATTTTAGCTGTTACATGAGTTAAAGGAAGGTTTTCTTTGTATAAACACTTTGCCCATTGTGTTGAATATATGGTGCTCTGAAACTAGACAGTTATGGAATTCATACTTTTTGAGGTCAGTGGTTTGAATTCCACTGTCTTTTCTGTCCTACTATATGTTTTTAACCCTTTACTATCAGTGCCTTTTGTCTAATCTCCATTTCAAAGAACTTTCCTCTCCTTATTTTTTGATCTCATCATTCCATTATAATCTTTTTTTATTGGGAGGAGGGAAATCCTGAGTTGCTTAATTCAATTCTAAATTCTCTTAAAAATTATTCCTAACATGAAATACCATGAAACATGCTATATCATTGAAATGCCTTTTCATTGTATTTCTTGCCTACTCATTATGCAAGTTGTGCTGCTTCTTCCCAAAGTACCTGTTTCATTGGCTGTTCTCTCATCCAAATTACTTAGATCATATGGAAACCCTCTGTGAAATTCTATTCCTTCCTTCAATTACTATCTTTTCTTCAGGCCAAATTTAAAATGCCAGTGGTGTACAAATACACTTGCATTTTCAGTAAATGAAAACCAGATTTATTATATCAGAAAGTGGCTTCAAAAAGTTATTTTCCTTTCAATTGGGAGGCCAATTTAGATGATTGTAATTTTAGACATTAACCTTTTTAAAGATATGAAGATATGATACTGTGAATTAATGACACTATATCGTGATAATAGCTATCAGAAACTACACAATGACTGCCAAAGAGGAAAACAAAAGTGAAGGATTTGTTTATCTTGTAGTTAAAATAAATATCCCATATTTCTCATGCGAATATAATAGAATTTTAAAAATCTAAGTTGGAAGGGACTTCAGCAGACACATAGTAAATCCCTATTTGATTAAATTATTTAAAATGTGTCTTCCTATAATAGTCACATTTTATATTAATTGGATGATTCTACCACTAAATATTATATCAGAATCTATAGGATATATTCATTTACTTTATGATTTCATAAGTCTATCTTTTTTTGGATAAATAGACTGAGAGCCAAAGCAATTAAATATTTTGCACAAATTACATAATGAGATACCTAATAAAAGTAAGGCTCCTTCAAAACTTGAAAATCTGTGTTTCTATAACAAAAACCAATAGTCTCTAGTCTAAGTATTCAGAAATAATTTTATAAATTGTTTTGAAGAAGTTGTTTTTATTAAATTACTATTTATAATCCAGAAAAACCATTATAAATTATTTAACAAAAATTCTTAATTTTGCTGATGTAATGCCACAAAAGTACAAAGCTAAACCATTCCAATCAAATAGATTCTATTTTGTTGTACAGTCATATTCACATTCTACATTCATTCCTTGGCAGGTACTCCACAGAGAAGAAAAAAATATACAAACCAATAATTAATGGAATGGCTTTTATCATGCAGCCAAATGCCAAAAAAATATCATTCTGGGGGTATGGGGAGTTGCATGTAATCATTAAAAGAAATAAACTATCTCTTTTTCCCTAAGAATTAACCTAATTAAGTATGGACAGGCTCATCAACAGTAAACTGGTACCTTCTTTTGGTCACTCTCATAACAATTCAATCCATAAAAGAAAAAATATAAAATAGTATTTAATACTACATAGCACATTTCTACTCCTATAGTATTGGTGGTAAGGCAGTAGAAAAGAAGGCAGAGCATTTTAGGATTTATGTAATACTTAGACCATTTGTAATATAATGTTTTCTCTTAGTTATTGGCACAGTGAGATCTTTTCTCAATAATCAATAAGTTGGCATTCTAATGGAGGAACTAAGTAATACCGGTCTTGATATAATCACTATGAAAAGAGAGGAATAGAGGGAGAGAGGTAGATAGGTAGAGGGATAGAAGGGAATGAGAGAGAGAGAGAGAGAGAGAGAGAGAGAGAGAGAGAGAGAGAGAGAGAGAGAACAAAAATATTATATCATTAATTCTTAGTAAGAGAAGGAATTGGTGGAAGTGTTTTTAACAATACCCTCAAAGTCCAGAAGAAGTACAATTTCATGAGACATATGAACATCACTTACAGTGCTCCAGATAATTTTGTGTGAAAAAATAAAGATTACCAGAAAAAGTAACTACACTTCAGTAAGGAACATATGTAGTAAATGAAGAGAAATTATTTGAAGATCTTTATATGCTGATGCAAACTTTGCTTCTTTATGATTTTATTGCCAGGTGAAAATAAGTTAAAATATTAAGAAATATATTTGAAAATGTCCCCAAAAGTCTTTTGGAAAATGGAGTTCAAGGATGAGGAATGACATAAGTCAATGATGAATAAATTATAAAGAAATTTCTATTCTCTATAAAATGAATACTATCTTCAAAAAAGGAATTGGTAGATTCTAATTATGGAAAAATAAGAAGAAACTCACAAAAATGGAATTTAGTATGTGTGGTGTTCCCTTTCATTTTGGTCTATCCTGTTTTTCAAGGTTTCCAGATATTGAATTTTGGTCACCAATGTGCTTATCATTTCATTTGATTTAGGGGCTTCTTTCTCCAATTGGAAGTTTCTGCCTTTTAAACTGTTATTTTCTTTTTTGAACTATTTCCCACTTTTCTTGCCATATCTCTCCCACCTTTTTCATGTTCTCAGATTTGAACTCTTCAAGAGCTTGTGACCAATTTCCATTTTTAAGGGAAAGTTTGGATGTGTTTACTTGTTTGTCCTCCTCTGCTGTCTCCTCTGTGGTCTATATTTTTTTTTTCTCCATAAAAATTATCCAAGGTCAGTGCCTTTCTCTTGTTCTTTCTGATGGTTGAAGGTTGTATTTCTTGGGCATTGCTGGCCATTACTATTCTGATTTTTTTTCCTTCCCAGCCAGAAGTCTGAGTGAGGAGGATAGGCTCTCTGTGTATGGAGCTATGGAACAGTTTTTGCCTAAGGCTACTTTTTGAGTTTCCATGGCTTCTACTGTGTGCTGGTCCCTCTCAGCTGTTTCTCCATGCCTAAGGTTCACACTCTTCAGCTTCCTGGGGTCACAAGTCTAGTTGCTTTCAGGGGTAAGTTACTGGTGTTTATAGTCAGCTCCCAAGAACCTGGAGATTGACCCATACTCACTGTAATTCTGGCACATTGGCTCTGACTCTGGCACTGTAGGTGGGGTGTGGGAGGATTGATCAGATTGCATTTTAGTGGGAGCTATTTCACCCCCTTATAGTGTGGAAATGCCCAAATCCCACATACCTTCTTACCTTTGATACTGTGGCCTACTGTGGAGTACCTTCATTCATCTGAGCTTTTTTTTTTTTTTTTTTTGTCCTTTTGAGGTATCATATATTGTTCAGTGGTGAGGAGAGTAAGAGTCCTGCTTCTACTCTGCAACCATTTTAACCAGGAAGTAATTTATTATATTTAGACAGTAGGGCCTTGCAGATATTGGAAACATTCCTAAATGAATTGTCAGTGTGTAGCTAGATAACTGTCATGTTCAAATAAGGATTTAAATTAATATAAAGCTAGAATAAAAATGATAAAAATATTGTGGTAATTGAAAAAATACATATATGCTAATTATTGATACTAAATAATTTATGAACAAAGAAATATTAGCAAATGGATTAGAGAAAGGATATTAACAATTAATACAAAAATTTCACACAAGTTTAACCAATGTAAATCAATTGTTATAATAAGGAAAATAAAATCGATTTTTAAAATATCTTGGACAGCAAATACCTACTAAACAAGCAGAAAGAGATGGAAACCAATGACACTGCTAACCTAGAATTTAAATTCAATTTTAAAAATCTTACAAAAAGAATATTGATCTATTATATACAGTGCCACCACAAAAATGAAAAAAAATCAATCTTGATTTATTAAAAAATCTTAAATTTTTATGAATGATCTAAGAAAATTATTATTAACAGTGGCATATAATGGATAACTTATATTATTGTATTTATTTCTTCCTCACAATTATCTTGTGAGGTAGGTGAAATTTATTTTCCCTTTGGTGTGTATATATATATATAAATATGAATATAAATATAAATATAAATATATATATATACATATATATATGTTGAAACTGGTACTTGAAAATATAGTTAACCAGAACCATACAGCATATGTTACTGAGGTAGGATTAAAACACTGGTGTTTCTCATTGAATCCAGCACTATATCTACTACTATGAGGAATAAAAGAAAAAATGAGAAATATCTGAAAAATATTTTTGTTAATTTTTTTTTAATTTTCTAGAAAATTTTTCCATGGTTACGGGTGTTAGATGTTCATATAAACCTAATCTCTCCCATATTGTTTTCTAATTTTCCCAGCAGTTTTTGTCAAATAATGGATTTTTGTCCTAAATCCTGGACTCTTTGGATTTATCATATGCTGTCTTGCTGATGTCACTTACCCCAAGTCTATTCCACTGATCCTCCCTTCTGTCTCTTTGCCATTACTATATTGTTTTGATGACCTCCGCTTTATAGTACAGTTTAAGATCTGGTACTGCTAAGCCACCTTCCTTCATATTTTTTTTCATTATTTCCTTTAATATTTTTGTTCTTTTGTTCTTCCAAATGAACTTTGTTAGAGATTTTTCTAATTGTGTAAGAAAGTTTCTTGGTATTTTGATAGGTATGGCACTAAATAAGCAAATTAATTTGGGTAAGATTGTCATTTTTATTATGTTAGCTCATCCTAACAATGAGTAATTAATATTTTTCCAATTTTTTAGATTTAGTTTTAATTGTGTAGAAAGTGTTTTGTAATTGTGTTTGTATAATTCCTCTGTATGTCTTGATAGATAGATTCCTAAGTATTTTATTTTGTCTAGGGTGATTTTAAATGACATTTCTCTTTCTAACTCTTGCTGCTGAGATGTGTTGGAAATGTATAGAAATGCTGATGACTTATGTGTTTTTTTTGGATTCTTCTACTTTGCCAAAATTGTTGATTATTTCCACTAGGTTTTTAGTTGATTCTCTAGGATTTTTTTGGTAGACCATCATCTCATCTTCAAGAGTGATAGCTTGGTCTCCAATTTGCCTATTTTAATACCTTCAATTTCTTTTTCTTCTCTAATTGCTACTGCTTGGGTTTCTAGTACAATGTTAAATAATGGGGGGGATAATGGGCATCCTTGTTGCACTCCTGATCTTACTGCAAAGGCTTCTAATTTATCCCCACTGCAGATGATGTTTTTTGATGGTTTAAGATATATGCTATTTATTATTTTTAGGAAAGGTCCTTCTATTCCTATACTTTTTAGTGTTTTTCAATAGAAATGGATGTGCTATTTTGTCAAAGGCTTTTTCAGCATCTATTGAGATAATGATGCGATTTTTGTTGGTTTGCTTTTTTGATATAGCCAATTTTTTTAATGGTTTTCCTAATATTGAGCGATCCTTGCATTCCTGGTATAAATCCCACCTGATCATAATGAATGACCCTTGTGATCACTTGCTAGAGTCTTTTTGCCAATATTCTGTTTAAGATTTTTGCATCTATATTCATTAAGAAAATTGGTATTTAGTTTTCTTTCTCTGGTTTTGGTCTACCTGGCTTTGGGATCAGTACCATATTTGTGTCATAAAAAGAATTTGATAGAACTCCTTCTTTACTTATTATATCAAATAGTTAGCATAGTATTTGAATTAGTTTTTCTTTGAATGTTTGATAAAATTCACTTGTGAATCCATCTGGTCCTGGGGATTATTTGTTAGGGGGTCCTTTGATGGTTTTTTCAATTTCTTTTTCTGATATGGGATTATTTGAATATTATATTTTTTCTGCTGTTAATCTAAGCAATTTATATTTTTGTAAATATTCATCCATTTCACCTAGGTTGCTATATTTATTGTCATATAATTGGGAAAAATTTTTTTATGTTTGCCTTAATTTCCCCTTCATTAGAGGTGAGGTCTCCTTTTTCATCTTTGATACTATTAATTTGGTTTTCTTTCTTTCCTTTTTTTTATTAGATTGACCAGTACTTTTTCAATTTGATTTGTTTTTTCAAAGTATCAGCTGTTGGTCTTGTTTATTAATTCAATAGTTCTTTTCCTTTCTATTTTATTAATTTCTCCTCTAATTTTTATGACCTCTAATTTAGTTTTAATCTGGGCATTTTTAATTTGTTTGCTTTCTAGTTGTTTTTTTTTTTTGCATGCCAAATTCATTCATCTTTGCCCTCCCTAATTTGTTAATATATGCCCTGTATGATTGGGTCAGGTTGGCAATGATTGGTAATGGAGTCAGAGCCAAAGATAAAGCTGGCTATCCTAGAAAGGAAGAGGGGTGTGAGTGAACAGAATTCTTTCTCCTCCCCCTCCTGAGGCAGTTACAGCAGAAGGAAAAACAGAATGCCTTTTAGATCATGAAGGGAGGCTATTTAGGCTTCATTATCCCAGGGCTAAATTAGTTGACAGATAGGAAAAAAATCCCACTGAGATTAGCAACTTCCACAGTTAGAAAATTATTCCCCAAAGCCTAAGGTAGATAAAGGTTCAGAATGTCTTCAAAACAGCTATATTTACCTCTGGATAACAGCTATGCTCAGTGCTTGCCTGGAGAAAGATCTGGCCTTGGTAATGTATGGAATCGGTTGGTAAAGCTTAAAGTATAACTTCACAATGTCTCACAAACTTAACAAGGGAAGGGATTTATTAATTTCAGAAAAACAGTGGAAGGAGGGAAGTTTTAGGATTAAGGGTAAGGAAAGCTACCTAATAACTTCAGGAAACTTCTTTGATATAGCATTTCCCAGAGGGGAATGCCTTTGAATAAGTTAACTTCTAAACTCCCTCACAAATTAACTTTTCTCTTAGTCTAATGTTATCAAGTTTAAGATGATAAAGGTAATCTTGATTGAAGGTCTATTTAAATTAGAGATTAACTGGTGATGCTGCATGTGAAGAATTTTCTAGTGCACACAGCCTGGTTTAGTCTGTGTAAGGTAAACAGCAAAGTAGCACCCTGTTCTCTGAGGTCAGAGATAAGCTAACCAAAAGAGAACAAACTTCCCTCTCTCCCAGTCACCCTTGATTTCCCCAAAGGGTGAGTTTGCAAGCTGGGTTTCCTGACTTTTTATACCCATATTCTTACCTGCCCCAACTTCCCCCTCTCCTGGAATGCTGGGGGGTACTCTGGAATCCTGCTAGACAATTTCACCCCACTTAAGATCATGGATGTTACAGCCCTGAAAAATATAAATTTCTCCCTGAGTACTGATTTTACTGCATCCCACATAGTTTAGTAGGATGTCTCATCATTGTCCTTCTCTTCTATGAAATTATTGTTTCTATGATTTGTTCTTTAATTGATTTGGGAGAATCCTATTATTTAATTTCCAATTATTTGTTAATTTGCCTATCAATGTACCCTTACTAATGATTTTTAATGCATTATGATCTGAAAAGTTTGCATTTATTATTTCTGCTCTTTTGCATTTGTTTGCCATCTTTCTATGCCCTGAAACATGGTCAATCTTTGTGAATGTACCTTGTGTTGCTAAAAAGGAGGCGTATTCCTTTTTGTCCCTATTTATTTTTCTCTACATATCTATTAACTCTTAATTTTTCTAGGATTTCATTCACCTCTCTTACCTCTTTCTTATTTATTTTTTGGTTTGATTTATCTATATCTGATAGGGAAAGGTTTAGATGTCCCACTAGTATAGTTTTACTATATATTTAATCCTTGAGCTCTACTAACTTCTCCTTTAGAAATTTGGATGCTATATCATTTGGTGCATGCATGTTGAGTACTGATATTTCTTCATTGTCTATATTGCTTTTTATAAGGATATAATTACCTTCCCTATCTCCTTTAACCAGATCTATTTTTAGTTTGCCTTTGTCAGATATCATGATAGCCACCCCTGCCTTCTTTTTCTCAGTTGAAGCCAAATAGATTTTACTCTAGCCTTTTATTTTTACTCTATGTATGTCTCCCTGCCTCATGTGTGTTTCTTGTAGACAACATATGGTAGGATTTTGGTTTCTAATCAACTCTGCTATTTGTTTCTGTTTTGTGGGTAGGTTCATCCCATTCACATTCGGAGTTATGATTATGAACTGTGCATTCCCAAACATTTTGATTCTCTCTCCTTCTCCTGCCTTTTCTTCTTTCATTATTTCTTTATACACCAGTGTTTTGTTTTTAATAAGTCCCTGTAATCCCCACCCTTATTTTCCTTCCCTTTCTCCCCCCTCCCTTCTTATTCCCTCCTTATTTTTCTTTATGGTCTTTTTAAGCTACCCCCCACCATCTCTCTTCCTAGTATTGCTTCCTTCCCCACCACTCCATTTGTTACCCTTCTACTTCTCTATAGGGCAAGAATCAATTCTCTGCCCCAAAGGATCTGATTGTTCTTCCCTCCTTGAGTTAATTTCAATGCACGAATGAATAAAATATTTCCTATCTCCAACCACTTAACTCTTCCAGTGGGTTGGTCTTCCCTTCTTCCTCCATGTGCTTCTTTATGTAATATAAGTTTACTCCATTTTGTCTCATAGTTCTCAGTTTCCTCAAGCGTAAAATAGGGACAATAATAGCACTTCATTCCCAATATTGTGGTGAGAATCAAATAAATTAATATTTGTAAAGTGCTTAACACAGTACCAGGAACATAGCTGATGCTTCATTAATGCTTGTCCCTTCCCCTTATAGAGTAAAAGATGGAAAAACAATTAGTTTATACCATATCTATAAAGAGAGCAGTCATGGGACAACTAATTGTGAGAGCAATAAAATAATAGAAATGTATACAAACATAGAAGGGAGGAGGAAAGAGAAAAATGACAAAGGTTTGAAAAATATATCAGACTTCACTCTGTCCCCAAGAAAAGTTATGAACAGAAAATAAGCAAAGACCTGTATTGTTACTTTCTAAATTTTAATTTGAAAAAAATAAATAAAAGGCATCTACACACATAATGAAGATATCTTCCGTCAGACTTTTGCCAGTAATTATTAAGTAAGAAAACTTTTCAAGTTATAGTCCCAACTGGATCTAACCTGCTGTTATGTTGATCTTAACAGAGATATTTGGGAAGCTGAAATGTTGGCCAGAAACCAGAAACCTGCAGGACTCACTCCTCCCACACACACAGGCTTGAATGAGTAGGAAGGGATAGGTACTCCTTTACTCTCACCCCTCCCACCAAGCAATTGGAATCAGTTGAAAATGGAGGATGATCAGATACACTAGCTTGGGTGAGCAAGGCTAAACCCCTCAAATGTTCGCTTTCTATAACTAAAGCAACTTTCTAAGCAAATTCCTATTCTTAACACCTTAATCTTATTCTTTCTATTTCTATGGCTTATGTTAACTACCCCTATCTAAGAAGGAAAAAGGAAGGTAATCAAAAGGAAAAAAGGGTTTTGGTATAAATACAAGCATAACAACATAACATAGTAACACAACCATAAAACCAAATTTGCAACAATTACAGGTTGCAATGTCTATTCCTAAAGCATGCAATGAAAATATCTTTGAAATACATTCAAATGCAAAATTGCAAAACAACTAAATTGTTTCACAACTTGCTTCTAACTCATAACAAAAGGAACATGGTAAAACTCTATAAGCAAAGTGTTATAAAACTGTCTATACAGAAACCTGAATCATTTAATTCTAAGTTTTCATGTTAGTACCTTACTTAAGCTATGTTAATGGGATTACTACTTCTAAGTTCTAAACTATTAGTATGTTAATGTTATTCTGTTAGTTGTAACTATGTACATGTCTATATACATTACTTATCCTCATAATATTGTGACTTTCCCTGACTAACTCTGTATTTCAAAGGTCCCTAAAGCTACCTTTCCCTAAGTTGTTCATAACTCTGTACTATGTGTTAGTAATTATAATACAGGCTATACACAATGCCTATATACAGGTGGAAGTTCCCTTGATGTCTATCAAATCAAAAAACAAACAATGGATCTTTTGATATGCTAGAGATCCTAGGATATTCTTCCATTATATGCAGATATTTATATGCAATATGTACATATAATGCATACATACATGTATCTACATGAGGTCTATGTCAAATGGTGAATGATCAGTTTTGTTCTGTGTCCAAGGAACTAAAGGGTGCTGATGCACGCACATACTTACCCCTTACTGCCCAGATCTTCAGGCACACTAGAAAAACCAGAATTCTCCTTGTGTAGCCATGTAGTGCGGCATGCAAACTACCAGGTGATGGCTCATTTGCGTAATGTGTGTTTATGACATGATATTATAGCCTTACATATTTCTTCCTTCCAGTCCTCTTCCTGCACAGTACTTAATAAAGATTGCAAATCCCTTGTGATTGTCATTTCTCCATGCCATCTCTGCTGTGAATTGCTGCAGCTTGTAGCTTCTGTGTTCTTCGTTTTTTCATCTGTACTGGATTCATATTTCCCTGTTGTCTATCATCTTGCCAAGTGGTTGGCTTGCTTTGATGTAATTGTGTTAATCATCATTGTGTTATTTTGTGTTTAAAAAAAAACAACTTTGCAGTTTTTTTTCCCCTTTGGAATTTCAAGCAGTTCAATTTTCTCCAACAGTACATTCTGTATGCTGTGGATCTGGCTGTGTATTCATTTCATGTTGCTCTAAGTCAGTTGATTTATCATGGTGTTCTTCATGTACAGCATGTTCCTGCACAGGCTTCACATGTGTGATATGGAACCAGGGGTCTCTGTTCTCAACTTTAACACACATTGGACTAGTTAATAGCACTTTGTAAGGCCCTACCCGTTTAGGGTCTAGAACGGATTTCCTTGCAAAGTTCCTTATGTAGACCGTATCTCCCAGTTTTAACTGATGTAAGCTAAAGTCTAAAGGAACTCTCTGGGTTAGCGAGCCAAGTTTGTGCAATTCATTCAGTCTTTTCTTTAAAGATTGTATGTATTTACAAAGCTGACATTCAGCTCCAAGGCATGACAAGAGAGCTAACTTCTGGGATGAACTATGCCATGGAGCATGACCATACAAGAGTTAAAATGCTGATAGGTGTGTGTCACTACAGAGTTGACTTCTTAAATAAAAGAAAACACTGGGGAGAGCTTGTAGCCATTTCAGATGGCTTTCAGAACACACTTTTCCAATCAAATTTTTAAGTTTCTTATTGCATACCTCAATTTGCCCTGACGATGTGGGGTGGTATGCATGCTGGAGGCTTCTTTGTATTCCTAAGGCCTTATAAATTTCATGCAGGAGGTTTTGAGAAAAGTTTGACCCATGGTCCAAATCAATTCTAACTGGTACAGAAAATCTCGGGACTATCTCTCTCAGAAGTGTCTTTACCATGAAGGCTGAGTTATTTTTCTTCTCAGAGAACCCTTCCAGCCATCAAGTCAACCTGTCAACGATGACTAGGGCATATTTGTATCCTTGACAATTGGTGATTGATATGTAATCAATCTGTAAGCACTCAAATGGGGTATATGCCAATTGTCTGCCCCCTAGTCTCTTAATTCTGGTCATGCCCTGATTGTACTGCAAGGAAACTTTGCATTTCTGGCATGTTCTAATTTCACAAGTGGATATGCCAGAAGCCATCAACTGTCTTTGAATGCCATCCACAAGGGATTGGGTCCCATAATGGCCTTTGGCATGTAATGCATTGCATAGGGTATTATATAGAGATATTGGAAGAATGGGTTTGTCTGCACTAGAATTTACTCTCAGTGAATATGATTGATTCAAGGTCTCTTTGCAAGATCTGGCAAAAGATATTTGCACTTTCTGAGAACCCTTGTGGAATTCTGGTCCAGCAGATTTGTTTACCCTCCCAAGAAAATGCAAAAATCTGCTGACTGGACTCATGCAGGGGTACGGTAAAATATGCACAGCACAGGTCTACGACTGTGAACCAGGCTGCACTGCTTGGAATTTCAGCAATATTTGTTGGGCTAGGTACCACTGCATGTCCCTTCTTAACAAAGTTGTTTACTGCTCTCAGATCCTGCACAAAACGCCATTGTGTTTTGCCATTTGGATCTTTCTTTGTTTTTTTAAAGGGCATAATGGGTGTGCTGTACTCATATATAGTATAGACCAAAATGCCTTGTTCCAGGAGACTTTGGAGAATTGGCCTGATACACTCTGTGACCTCTTTGTTCAACCTATACTGAGGTGGAGTGCCCTCTTTCACCTCAATTTTTACAAGTGTGGCAGATTTTAAATTTCCCATGTCAGTTGAATGCTTAGCCCAAACTGCCTCTGGTATATCTTTCAGTATTTCAAAGATACTCCCCACATGTTGTTCTTCCTCATCACCCTCCACTTGCCCAAGGAATAGCAAGGGATGGTGCTTGAGTGACTGGGTAAGTGTAGGAATATTTGGCCTGACTTATCACACTGGATAGTGGCACCTAATTTACAGAGAACATCCCTCCCCAAAAGGTGGGATGGGCATCTGGCTATCAACAGAAAGGAATGATCTAAAGTCATTGGGCCTCTTCACCATCTTAGATCTTAGCTTAGGCACCAACTCCATTTGCCCAGTGGCTCCTTTTACTGTCATTTTTTTTATCCTGGGACTCCATTCTAGGAGCATAGGGCCACAACCAGTAGGCAATGGGTCACACAGTCGCTCAGGGTCACCCAGCTGGGAAGTGTCTGAGCCCGGATTTGAACCTAGGACCATTTCGTCTCTAGGCCTGGCTCTCAATCCACTGAGCTAGCCCAGCTGCTCCTACTTTAGATTGCAGTTTCTTTAGCAGATGTAGTTTTTACAGGGTGGGGTTGCTAGTCCCACGCCCAACCCTCCTCCTTTTTCATCTGGGCTAGGGACCATCCTTAGCCCAGGAGTGGTAAGGGTGGGCGATAGGGGTCAAGTGATTTGCCCAAGGTCACACAGCTGGAAGTGTCCGAGGCCGGACTTGAACCTAGGACCTCCAGTCTCTAGGCCTGGCTCTCAATCCACTGAGCCACCCAGCTGCCCCCTTTTACTGTCTTAGACCCTATTAATGCACAATTTTCTGGTGCAGATGTTAATCTGGTGTCAATAAGAGCAGGATAGATTTGATTCCCTATTGTCACCATAACCAAGGATTTCCTGTCTTTAGCTGTCTGATCCACAGGTACCAAAGGTGATTCTATCTCAATGTCCCCCAAATCCCATTGATCTTTTTCTAGGACTTCTCTTTGTGCTTGCTCAGAATTCTGTGAGTGTAATTATGGTAAGTCTCCTTCAAGTGTGGCTTTCTGGACTGCCTGTGCCTTAATTGGCATCCCAGAACCATTCATGGGCCTATCAGTGTCAAAGTGTATCTCAGCTTTCCCATACCATGAGTAAGATAGTGTCCTTCTCTTCACTGAACATGCTTTGCTTGACTTGTGCAAAATTAGATTTAGGAGAGGTAATTTTTTGCATTAAAGGAAATTCTTCAGAATTGGGAATGTGTTTTTTGGTTCATGACCACATCCCAACCCTGTGAGTCTATGCCTTCTTCTTATATCTGACCCCTAGACTCTATGTCAGTAACAGGAAACTTAACTGCAAGTATACTTTGCATAGGAAACAAAATCAGTGTTGTAGATTCTTTCTCTGTTCCTATTGGTGTCATTTTGTTTCTCTCTTGGCTACTGACATTTATGGAATTGAATCTACTCCAAAGGCAGCTCTCTCTGGAGTATCACAGGCTTGAAAGTGTGCTACATCTTTATGCACCTGACCCTGAAGTAGGCTTGGTATGAATTCTCTAACATCAGGATCCAGCTTCAAAGTTCCTTTAGTATTGTAGCTACTAGACTTTCCACTTTCCCTTCCAGCTTCCCTATTTGGTTATAGAGAAGAGGTTGTGCCTGTGTCTGAGAATTTTGTACTTTCCTTCTCGATGGTCTGCAGGAGCTCAACTCTCTTGTTGACACTGTCTGTTTCTAAGAGATCCCCATTAGAACACCTGTCTAAAATCACACCCCTTGGGGACAGCTGGATGGCTCAGTGGATTGAGAGCCAGGCCTAGAGATGGGAGGTTCTAGGTTCAAATCTGATCTCAGACACTTCCTAGCTATGTGACCCTGGGCAAGTCACTTAACCCCCATTGCCTAACCCTTTAACAAATAAAATTAATAGAGAAGGATATATATATAAAAGATATTAGGGTTTAAAAATTTTTAAACTTAACCTTGGTGTGATGTTAAATCTAATTCCCTTAGAGGTCAAAATCTACCCTCAAATTGAATTATTGTTTTTTCTTTTTCCCTAGGAGTTTGTATATTAGGATTGAAGTTTAAAACTCTAGGCTATTTGTGCTCCAGAAAAATAAATTGTATTATATTTTGACAGAAATGTTTTTCTGTCCCAGAATCAGAGATTTTAAACAAAAACATCATTTTTTCCTCAGGTGATTTATAAATGAAGCTATTTCCAATTATTAACAGCATTAGACATACAGAGTGTAAATAAATAGAATCCCTAAATCTCCAAGTCTGACAAGTAGTTCCAATTCACCTTTTATTAGAGCAATTCTCAAAAATATTTTTGAACTTTACTCATAATATGATACTACCAGGTGAATTGTTTGCTTTTTTGTTTATTACTCATAAAATCCAACTTCACACATAGATATTAAGCATATATAATATAGAAGCCATTCTATTGGTCTCTAAACTTTCAAATTGGAAATAACATAGATTTCTGTGCTTAAGGAACCTCTATGAGCAGGATTCAGTGGAAAAGATGAGGAAGAGACATATGAACACCAACACAAATAAGTATGAGAAAAGGAGAATGGGATAGGGAGAAAGCAGAGCATGAGGGCCTAGAGGCAGTGTGGTAAGAGACAAGAGAATACCTTCAACTGGGAACTCAATAGAGAAGGTAGCACTTGACTTGGCTTTAAAGGAAGAGGGGCTGGAAAAGATTTTGGTGTGGCAGGATAATATTGTAGGCAAAGAATAGTTTGCATAAAAGCCCAGAAGCGAAAGAAGTCTGGATGATATTTGGGAAAGCATAGTAGAGTACTTTAGAATAAATAGAGCAGACAAATACAAAATATATTTTGAAAGGTGGATTAGAATCAAATTGTAAAATAATTTAAAATTTGTGAAGGGGGTTGTATTTTATTCAGCAGGCAAGAAGCCAGTGAGATGTAGGACCAGTTTTATATTTTAGGCAATTATTTTAATAACAATAACAATAATCAATAGTATGTACATAATATTTAAAGGTTTGCTAATCAATTTATGATTGACTAAAGCAGCAAAGTGGTAAAGTGGATAGAATTGTTAACCTAGAATCAAGAAGACTCATTTTCTTGAGTTCAAATCTGGCATCAGACACCTGTATGATCATGAGGAAGTCATTTAACCTTGTTTGCTTCAGTTTCCTCAGCTGTCAAATAAATTGAAAAGGGAAATAGCAAACTATGTCAGTAACTTTGCCAAAAATCCTAAAGAAGAGTTAGAAACAACTGGAAAATGACTAAAATACAAGAAATTTATAAATACTTTAATTTATTCTCACAGAAACCTTGAGACATATACTATTGTTATTCCTCTTACATAGATGGGGAAACTGAGGAAGATTTGAATTTTGAATTTTGAAGTTTTGATTGAAGTTAAGTGACTTGCCCAGCATCACACAGATAACAAGTGTATGAGGCCAGATTTGAACTCCTGCTGATTCTAAATTCAACACTTTATCCATCTACTATAGCTTCTCTTATGAACTTGAGAGACTGGAAACAGGATAGTGAATTAAAATGTTAATATAATAGTTTAATTGAGAGGTGATATGGATATGAACCAGAATGTTATCAGTGTGACTGCAAAGGTAAGATGGCATATCCACATCTGATCTAACAATTATGGATGGATTTAAGATAGACTAAAGGAATTGTCAACTGACTGGATATGGGAGTGAATGAGAAGGAAGAACTAAAGAATTTATATTTTAAAAATCCATAAACCAGATAAAAACAATTTATCAAGCAATGACTACGATCTGTCTCAGACACAATGCTAGATCCAGGAACTTAATAGATTAATAATAAAGAAGTCCTTCTAATAATAGGAAAAATCATTTTGAATAGTTCGTAATGAGCAGCAGTGTGAGGCAATTAGCAACATCTTTAATGAGAAAGAAAAAAAAA
>NC_058131.1:493158117-493167313 GCF_016433145.1 Gracilinanus agilis
ATATATATATATATGGAGAGAGAGAGAGAGAGAGAGAGAGAGAGAGAGAGAGAGAGAGAGAGAGAGAGAGAGAGAGAGAGAGAGAGAGAGATTAGGGTTTCAAAAAAATTAAAAAATAAAATCACTGCCCTTGTTGTTTGTTTGGCCTTGCTTTACTACTGATTGCTTTAAATGATCCACAGTCTTATTACATAATAATGCTTCTTTCCCCTTACAGTGAGAATCAATGAATGCTACTTTCTTCAAACTTGAATCAAGAACTTGTACACATGTGCCTGGTTCTCTTTCAGTGTTCCCCACATCACTGTTTCCCTTCCCATAAATTTTCTCCTTCATTTCTATTATATCCTCCTCCATTTACAACTCCTCCTCAGTCATTTCTCTGTAACTTTGTGTTTTTTCCACCAACCCATAATTTATAATTCCTCTTCTACTCATTTTGTCCTTCCCATCTTCCTCTGCCACATCATTGTCACTGCCCTTATCTGTCATTGCAATAACTAAGGCTGCTTCCTAGATTCATAAGTTGGTATGAAGTCTCTCTCCTTGGGACACATATCCCTCATTTTAGACAAACTAGGGGAATTACCTAATTTAGCACAGTTATGATCACAACACCTGGCCTTCACTTTGTCACTGTATCTGGTGCTATCCCTGTTGTTATTGTTGTTATATCTAGAATTATAGTATGTGTTTCTCCTGTTGTTGTTATTATTGTTATTGTTTCTATTCCCAAAATTTATCTGAGAATTAAACCTACAGTTCCAAAAAATATGCCCAAATTTCAAGCACAAGAAACAATGCTTGACAGAGTTGCTATTATTGCTGGAGGATTGCCTAGGCCTACTCTGGCTCCTCTGCTTGCTGGACATCAGAGCCATGTTCTTAATCTCCTCCATATCCTTGGACTTTTGAGCTTCCTTTAGTTGTCTCTTCAATTCTGCAATCTCCCTATCCTTTTCTGAGGTCTTTGATTGCTTGGGCTCACTATCCCTAGACTCATGGACATATGTAGCAGTCTTTCTTAGTTCTTCAATGGTCATGGTCTCCCATTGTGGGCAATGCAACTTTAAATAGGCCTGGATGTGGTTTAGAATGCCCTTTACAAACTGCCTCCTGACATGCTGGATGTTATCCTCAGCTGTCATGTCCCTGAAACCTAGGATAGTTTTGCCTGCCTCTAAGAGCCTGTCCAGGTAAAGGCTTGGATGTTCTTCTTCCCCTTCCCTTAATTTCTCAAAGGGCCCCCATGCATTTGATCATCTTTCATGGAGCCTCATCGCTTCCACTAAATCCTCTCTATACCTTTTGAAATAAATGATGTTTGCATGGGAGGAGAGTTCCAAGTCCTGGTGCTGCTCTGGCCACAAGGAAAGATTGGGGTTGCTTCTTGTCTTGGCTATAAACTTTGCATTCTCACAGGGGTGTATAATTCTGATAGGAGCAATTCTACATCCTCAAATGTTGGATTGTAAAGTCTCACAACCCATTTATATTCTTTTGTAGACTTATGTGGGTTTGTGTAGAACTGAGAAAACCTCCTTTTTAAGATCTCCAAATCACCCCCTGAGAAAGGTTTGTAGCCCTTAATGTGTATAATGCCTGAGTCAGGTTGTACCACTGTCCTATCAGTAATGGCAAGGATAGTTACAGGAGCTGCTTCAGCCCCTACAGGCTCTTGTTCTTCAGTGTTCTTATCTGTAGCCTGTTGTGTAATATTGTGTCCCCCCTTTTTCGGTGTAACTGCACTTCCAATAATCTCTAGCTGCATGATTTTCTTTGCATCTAGATCCTTTCCCACCCTGATTTGCTTGTTTATCTCAATTAGGTTCTTCATTTGCTCCACTAATTGCTCCAAAACCGGGTTTGTTATTTCTGTTCTTCCAAAGGTAAATGCCAGAACTTTCCTCAATATCATCAGGACCCTATAAAATGTTACAGCAATGGCTATCCCCAATGGCACATACGCCAAAGCATCACCCCCTGATATAGTTAACCACATGTAAGTTTCATATATTTCAATCATTTGTTTGAAGAATTGGGGAACAGCTATCAGCCAAAAGCTAGCACAAGCCTGCCAAATCCCATATATTAGCACCCCAGAGCACCTCAGTGTGACAACGGCTCTGTTGATGAAGCTGGCCATACTAATCACTTCCCACTCAGGTTCTGAAATAAAAATCTTAGACTGGCTGGCCAAAACGGTTATGTTGATCTTAAGAGAGATATTTGGGAAGCTGAAGTAATGGCCAGAAACCAGAAACCTGCAGGACTCACTCTTCCCACACACACAAACTTGAGTGAGTAGGGAGGGGTAGGTACTCCTTACTTTCACCCCTCCCACCAAACAGTTGGAATCAGTTAAAAATGGAGGATGATCAGATACACTGGCTTGGGTGAGCAAAGCTAATCCCCTCAAGATGTTCACTTTCTCAACTTATTTTCCCACAGGTTTGCTAGGGAAGATAGGAGAAGCTTGATGTCTAGTAGCTATCAGGGACAGAAGGAGGATCTGACTTGTTGGGCTGGCAACTGAAAGGAACAAAGCTTTATGGAGGAAGTGAGTATTCCCAAATAAATAGCCAAGCACAGCTACCTCAAAGATGAAGTTTTACTGATAAAAGAGGAATGGGATTGGAAGGGAAAGCTTTCAAGGATTAGGATAAGATCTGGGAAGCCCTGTACTGTTAGGTAGAAACAGCCCCTATGGCTGAGGAGTGGCAAACTTTATAACTAGCATGCCCTCAGAGCCTATGATTATCACTTCTAATATTGAAAATAACTAAATGGTAGCAAAATGCTATTGCAGTAAAGATCTAATTCAGCTACACAGTGTTATGATGATAATAACAGATAGTTTGGAGAAGCAGATAAATGTTTTCAGGGCCAAATAGAGTTTTAAGTCAAGAGCCAGAGATTGACAGGCTACAGTGAGGAAAGGAGGGGGTAAAACACTCCTGATTCTCAAACCTCTCCCCCTCTTACTGCTTCTGCTTCAGTTGGTAATAAAGACAGGAATAAGATTCTTCTGGTAAGTTTCTCTTATGGCTGAAACCCCAATAATGTTCCTTTTCCTTAATTTGTATCCCTCTCAGGTTCAGTTAGAAGAGATATAACAGCTAGCTATCTAACAGTTGAGGACAGAGGAGATCTTAAACTGACAGCCAACAGGATTCAAACTAAATATACAGACTGAATTGTAAGTATCTTCCAAATAATTATCAGGCCCAGATTTGAAGGTAAAAAGTTATATTAGGAATTAACAAGGAAAATTAGAGAATTTAATGAAGGTATTTGAATAAAGGAAAGGTGACCCTTAACTGTTAAATTGATGCCTCTTCCCCCCTCCTCACTGGAGGGGAGAAAACACTTAACTAAAACTGGCTCTCTTGCTATAGATAAATATCCTACTCTCTAATCACTAAGTAATTATATAATTATATTAATGAAGAATAGTAATAACAAATAGGCTAACCCTATGATTAGAAATCACTGGCTTAAGCTACAATGGCCACCTCAGGAGAAACCCCAAGTCAGCAGTGGCAAGCAGAGTGTCTGCTCACCTCCACTCTCACCAAATAACTGTCCTCAACCCTTCTCAACTGCCCTGCACCCAAAGTTCTCCAGGGGTGTCCCCTGGAATTCTGGGTGAGGCTCTCCCTGTACCTTTGCAGGGATTCCATGCTTTGCATCTGCACATAACAACAGGCAAACTGCTGAGCAGCACCAAAATGTTTTTGCCACAAATGGCCTCCACAGCAATCAAAAACTGGGAACAGCAAGCAGAGTGATCTGCTCACCTCAACTCCCAGGAACCAACTGTCAGAACTGCCTTCAAACTGTCCCTCACCCAGAGTTCTTCAGGGAGGGTCCCCTGGAATTCTGGGTGAAGCTTGACCCTGTATCTTGCAGGAATTCCACCATTTCCATGTTACACCTGCATCATTAGAAAATCAATTAGAGAAATACATATTACAAAACGTCATTGAACTTAATTTGTTGACACAGAGAGGCATATAAAAATATATGTTAAACTAAGTACATATATATACAAGTAGGTATGCATATGTACTGTACAAACATATATGTGTATATATATGTATGTGTGTGCATGTACATATATTGGCTGTATGTATGTATATGTGCTTATATATCTAAATGTATATACATTTGTTTACATATGTATATTAATGAAAATATATATACATAGATACATCTATGAGTAAGTGATCTGTGCTACTGAAGTAGGAATTTTTAAAAATATTTTTAGTCTATAATGACTCTCCCATTAACATGAGGAATAGACAATTAAACCTATTTTATTTAAAATATTTGACTACTAAAATATATAAAAAAGTCAAATGGTGCCTTATAGTTCTAATAAGAGATAAGGAATCATATTGTAGGGCTTGGTTGATTTTGGAGAAGAGAGAAGGAGAAATAATTTCAGTCTCCATTTTCAGAAATACTCACTTATTTCCACTACAAATTGTTTCTTACAAACATTAGAACTCCATTAGGATGTTATATTGCATGGAGAAGACATTTTTTATTTTTCCTAATGTATTTAAACATACTTTTCTTTGCTAATGTACCCTCTCAGGGCATTTGGGTAACACTTGAAAATAACAGATGCCCGTGCCTAAAGAGCACATGAAACTATTTTTGCTTTATTTTCCTGGAAATTCAGGCATGATTAGGAAATTTGGAGAGTGATTGAATTTTCTGCTTGATTCTTCTTAAGTGCCAGTCTCTAATTTAATCATTTTAAAAATAAATGACAGTGACAATCTTTTTATAGTCTTTGATATGATTCATATCTCAAGCTAAAAAAAACAAAAACTAGTCAGCCAACCTCCACCCAACCATTAAAAAACAGCAGAAATTGAAAAGAAATCACTGAAAATTGTTCCATTTAGAAATTGTTTTGCTAATTTATAACTAACACTACTTCTATCTATGTGTTAAATTACCCATTATAAATAATTTCAAGATGGGGATGGATAGTTAAGAGGAAGTTTATGTATTAGTAGATGCTTAAATAAATTCTCAATAACTATCAATAATATTGATAGGAATCAATAAAAACATTCTTACGAGGATAAATGTAGATTCCCAAAAAATATTAATAGGCCTGCTTATACATCTTTATACTGGATAAAAAATGACTACCCATCTTAAAATAGGAAGCCAAAGACTCAGTAGGGTAAACTAAAAGTCTGATTGTTCCAATAAAAGTGGAAATAGGGAGGACAAGATATTTTGATGAGAGAATAAATGCCAAAACTCAGTGTTCTTTTTCAAATGGCTTCATCTTATATTAACTTTTAATCTCATTCAGTTCCTTAGAAAATTTACTATTTTGAGCATTTAAAAATTTATGTGTTTGTATTTCCTGTATCTATTTGGTATAGTAGAAATAAATGACATACAAGATGCCATTAGAGAGGACTGTGACTGGAAGTAGAAATAAACTGACTCCATAGCTAGAATGGAAAATTACAGATAGACATCTCATGAGTTTTACTAGAATCCAATCAACCCCAAATATTTAGAGGAAGATCACTAGTATGTTTGATTGTCTCCCACTGAAGGATTTATGGGTGTTCATGTACCGTAATCATTCAGGATAACCAGGCATAGATAGACAATGATGTGAATAATTAAAGGGCATACCTGAATTCATTAGATCTACACTTTTAAGAAAAGTATTGAATTAGGCAATATATTTAGATTAAAATTAGAAAAAAACTAGATTCTATTCCTAATTCTGCTTCCTACTTTTATGTAATCATGAATAAGTTACCTTATTATTAAAAGGAAAGGACTGTAATACATTTTCTCTTAGATCCTTCTGGATTCAAAGCTCTGATTCTATGTGGGTTTGCACTTGAAATAAAAAATAAACCCTAAAGAATGAATTAATATATAAAATATTATAAATAGAACTTTTTCCAAAAATTCAGAAGACTCATTAAGATTTTATTATTTCTCAGGGTTATTTGGAAGATTACTACTATCCTATTTAAAGTAATGCATAATTATGTGTGTAATAATATTCAATGATTAATACATTATGTATTACTCAAATGAATAAGATTCTACATAATCATTAAAAAATAAGAACCAATGTAATTTTTAGATACAATATAATATCATCTTGATAATAATTGATAGAAAATGATTTGGTACTGGCTAAGAAATAGAAGAGTGCGTGGATGAATAAACTAGGGGTAAATGACCTCAGCAATCTAGTGCTTGATAAATCCAAAGATACCAGCTTTGTTGATATGAACTTACTATTTGACAAAAGTTGCTGGGAAAATTGGAAAATAGTATGCCAAAAATTAGGTATAGATACATATATCTCACACCCTATATCAAGATAAGGTCAAAATGGCTATGATTTAGACATGAAGAGTAAAGTTATAAGTAAGTTAGGGGAACATAGAATAGTTTACCTGGCCAACCTATCAAGAAGGGAAGAATTTATGAACAAACAAGACATAAAGAACTTTTCAAGATGTAATATAAATAATTTTAATTAAAAAGGTTTTGTACACATAAAACCAATGCAACCAAGATTAGAAGGGAAACAACAAACTGGAAAAATGCTTATAAAAATTTCTCTGATAAAGATCTCATTTCTCAAATATATAAAGAACTAATTCAAATTCATAAGAATACAAGTCATTCCCCAATTGACAAATGATCATAGGATATAAATAAGCAGTTTTCAGATGAAGAAATCAAAGCTACCAAATAATTATATGAAAAAACATTCCAATCTCTATTTCTTAGAGAAAAGCAAATTAAACAACTCTGAGGTACCATCTCACACCTATCAGACTGGCCAATAAGGCAGGAAAAGAAAATGATGAATATTGGAGGAAGAGGTGACAAGAAGAGGATTTTAATGCCTTGTTAATGGAGCTGTGAACTGACCCAACCATTCTGGAGGGCAATTTGGAATTGTACTCAAAGCGACATAAAAGAATGTATATGCTCCGATATAATAATACCACTACTAGGTCTGTATACCAGAGAAATAAAAAAGGAAAAGGAGCTACTTGTAAAAAATGTATGTAACTTCTTTGTTTATGGTGGAAAAGAATGGAAATTAAAAAGATGTTTATCCATTGGAAAATGGCTGAACAAAATGTGGTATATAATGGTGATGGAATTCTATTGGGTTGTAAGGAATGAAGAACAGGATGATTCCAGGAAGAGCTGGAAAGACCTTCATGCACTGATGTAGAATGAAACAAGCAGAAGGAGGAAAACATTATACATAGTAATAGCAATACTGTGGAATGGTCAACTGTGATAGACAACTAATATCACCATTACAATAATCCAGAACAATTTTGAGGGATTTATGATAAGGAATGCTATCCATCTCCAGAGAAAGAACTGTTAGAGTTGAAATACAGATGAAAGCACAAAATTTTTCAATTATTTTGGGTTTTGTTTTCATAGGAATACTCACAAAATTAAACAAAATAGAAGTATGTTTTTGTGATAATACATGTATAACGCAGACAGAATCACCTACCAGTACCAGAAAAAGGAAGGGAAAGGAGAGAGAGAGAGGTACATTTGAACATATGACTTAGGAAAACTTGTGTGGAAATTTGATATTACCTGTAATTGGTAAAAAATAAAATGAAATAATTGATAGAAAATGGAACATTAGAATGAGAAAAATAGGGGTTTAACTCCTGCTGGTGACATATAGCGACTATTTGACCATGAAGAAGTTATATCATCACTGTCCCAGGCAACTCTATGTGATTATAAGTTGTAGAACAGAGGATGATTTGCATTAATTGAAGAGTTAGCAACAGAAGATGATATCACAAGTCCAATTCTGGGTGTTGGTGATGATGGTAATTACAATGATAATGATGGTGAAGGTGATAGGAATAGAATATGTTTGGCACCTAGAATTTACTAGAATTATGCTAATTATTTTCTGAATATCATCCAATTTGATCCTCACAAAAAATTGAAATATAGTAATAATAATGATAACATTCATAATACTTTCAGAAAAAGTTTCAGACTGATGAACATCTATCCTAAACGTATGAAAAAAACTATAAAAATATTTTGGATTACATTTTTGCAATTTCTATTTTTTTCTGTTTCTTTCTTACAGAAGTGAATTTTCTTAGAAGCTAATTATTTAAACTTTCCAGTTGTTGAGATTTTTTATAAAAATGATGTTTTTTAAAATTAATATGTAGCACATTTTTGTTAAACAAATTCATGGACAAAAAGTTTATAGGAGATCATACTTGGCAGCTGAAGTCTCAGTTTTAAAGTCCTAAAAATTGATTCAATATGTCTAGTTATATCAAAGGTAAACTTCTATATTTTTGGAGCTAAAACTCAATTTCTTTATTGAACCAATATAATTGAAAAATAAATATTTATCTTCTAAGTTTTACAATCATAGAATCATAAGACTGAGAGCATATACACATAGATATATAAAATTAAAAGTTGACTATGGGCTTAGAGTAAAACAAGTATATCCTGCACACAGCATTAGAAAACTACCCTTATTAAGGATTGCAAAGTGGATGTTCATAAATTGTAGCTAATGGTCTCTGAGTTTTTAGCTGAAGCTAAACAAGACAGGATTACACAGAATAGATTATTGGCTGTAAAGCTGAGTTTTTATAGAATTCAAGGAGGATGTGACAATTCTCAATCAATCCTTTAAAACTGTAATTTTTTCCATTTGTAACAGTTATGATGAATACAAAGTGTTATGAAGAGACTTAAATGAACTAATATAGAATGAATTAAGTAAAAATAATAAAAATATGCAAAATGATCATAACAGTGTAAAAGGAAAGAACAACAGGAAATGTGGATATATACTTTAACCAATTCCTTTGCATAGATGGGAATTTCACAAGTATAGAATATGGCATATATTTGTAAATATTTCAATATATTCATTTGTTTGTTGACGCTTTTCTCTTCTTCCTGCTTTCCTATTTATATGTGTGTGTATGTGTGTGTGTATATATATGTGTGTGTGTGTGTGTGTGTGTGTGTGTGTTCTTTCCTACATGATATGGCTTTCTAAGATGAAGAAGGAGAGTTATACAAGGAGAAATTAAGGGAAAGAAATATATATATATAATATATATATATATATACATATATATAGACACATATA
>NC_058131.1:493170280-493186083 GCF_016433145.1 Gracilinanus agilis
ATATATATATATATATATATATATATATATATATATATATATATATCACTAAACTGTTTATATTCTTTAATGTGGAGATGTCTTTGTCTTTTACCCCAAGGAGATCAAAGAAAGAGTATATTTGTGTGTATGAGCATATAGGTGTATATTTTTACATACATGCACACACTTATTTTACATATATATGCACATACATATATGCAAAAACTAGAAACTAAAATTAGTTCATTTATTTGAGAATGGCAGAATTAAATTATATGTATAATACATGCATAATATATGTATAACAAAAGTTGTGACCGTAGTTATAGTATCTTTATTTTATAAACCAGTTTTCTCACAGAATTTCCTTTAAAATGGGTAGAACAAATATTAATTATTGAAATATTGTTTTATTAAGTTATTTAGATCTGGATCTAATATTGAATTGATGCAGATAACCTCTAGAGTAGAAAGTAGGACCCCTAAAACAGATGAAGAATATATCTTTCTTTTATATTCTTAAGGAGTAGCCTGGGTATATTGAGTGGTTAAATGGCTTGCCTGGGTTCACACATCTGTATGTGTCACAAGACACAATGTAGCTTAGGGAATTAGAGGATGACCTTGGAATCAGAAATGTTCCCCCACTTTAATTATAAGGCAATAGATTAGGTAAGTTAAGCGACTTGTCCAAAGTTATAAGTAATTTGTACAATTAGGATTAGTACTCAGATTGTTTTAACGTTCAATTCAGTGCTATTTTCCATAGAAGAGTAGCAAACTGAGTTAAGAACCTATGAGGGGGAATAATGGAAGATAAGTCTGGATAGAGAGGGTAAGTCCTATAGGACATTAGTTAACGCCAGTGATTTTGTCTTAATAATAACATTTGGCAATTTTCTTACATTGGGAACCTACAGATTTTTTTTTCTCTCATATGCTCAATTTTGGGTAAGAATGATCACATTCCAAAAAAAAGAAAAATAGAATGAGAAACGTAGTTATGTTGTTTGCCTTTGGACATATGGGGAGTTCCTGTCCGTAAACTTGTAAAGCCATATAGGTGATTTATATTTTGCTTTTACAAGTATTATATTCATTAAGAGAAAAATGACAGTGGGGGCAGCTGCCTAAAATTTATCTATTTAATATACATGCTACTAAAGCATGAACATTTTTGATGGCTAATATGGTGTACTTCATTTTATTTGACTTGTGCCTCTTTGGAACAATTCAAATAGTATGACTTCAATGGAATTGCCACACATAAATATGAACAGGGATGGCCCAGGAAATGGCATGTGAAAAATCAAGCTGTTTGTGTCAAAGAACAAAATGACAAACATTGGCAGTACAAGGAAGTGATGAATTTTAAATGGGAAGGGGTTGCTGCAACTTTAAGGCAAATGACATCATTTTTCTGTTTATATTGTTTATTGTTGTTATTCATATTATTTCTTTTGAAGTAAGACTACTATTCTATTAAGAATAATATTTTCTTATATAATAGATAACATGATTTTGACATGCTTTCTAAATATTTCAGTTATCAAAGTGATAGAGCATCCCCACAGTAAATGCTCTTAAGGTAACTTTATTCACATGATCTTCAAAGTGAGATAGATTATTTTAAATCATCCATATAAGATTTTATAAGATTTAAATATTTTATATTTTTAGAAAAATTTACCCCAGTTACATGATTCAAGTTTTTACTTTCCCCTTCACTCACCCACATAGCCAATGCACATTTCCACTGGTTTTAGAATGTGTCATCAATCAAAACTTATTTACATGTAATTGATAGTTGCATTGGTGTGGTAATTTGAAGTCTACATCCCCAATCATGTCTGCATCAGCCCATGAGTTCAAGCAGTTGTTTTTCTTTTGTGTTTCCACTCCTCTAGTTCTTCCTCTGAATGTGGATAGTGTTCTTTTCCATAGATCCCTCAGAATTGTCCTGGGTTACTGCATTGCTGCTAGTACAGAAGTTCATTACATTCTATTTTACCACAGTGTATCAGTCTCCATGTACAATGTTCTTCTGGCTCTGCTCCTTTTGCTCTGCATCAGTTCCTGGAGGTCTTCACAGTTCACATGGAATTCCTCCAATTTACTATTCCTTTGAGCATAATAGTGTTCCATCACCAATAGATACCACAATTTGTTCAGCTATTCCCCAGTTGCAGGGCATGCCTTTGTTTTCCAGTATTTTGCCATGACAAAAAGTGAGACTATAAATGTTTTTGTACAAGTCATTTTATCTATGATCTCTTTGGGATACAAACCCAGCAATGCTATGGTGGGACTGAAGGGAAGGCAGTCTTCTAAAGTTCTTCGGGCATAGTTCCAAATTGCCATCCAGAATGGTTGGATCAGTTCACAACTCCACCAGCAATGCATACATAAATGTCCCAATTTTGCCACATCCCCTCTAACATTTATTACTCTCACCTGCTATCATTTTAGCCAATCTGCTAGGTGTGAGGTGATACCTCAGAGTTGTTTTGATTTGCATTTCTCTAATTATTAGAGATTTAGAACACTCTCATGTGCTTATTAATAGTTTTGATTTCTTTATCTGAAAATTGCCTATTGATATCCCTTGCCCATTTATCAATTGGGGAATGGCTTAATTTTTTATACAATTGATTTAGCTCCTTGAATATTTGAGTAATTAGACCTCTGTAAGTTTTTTATTATAAAGATTTTCCCAGTTTATTATTTCCCTTCTAATTTTGGTTACATTGTTTTTGTGTGCACAAAACCTTTTAATTAAATATAATAAAAATTATTTATTTTACGTTGTATAATTTTTCTAACTCTTTTTTGGTTTAAAAATTTTCCCTTTCCCATAGATCTGACAAGTATACTATTCTGTGTTCACTTAACTTATTTATAGTTTCTCTCTTTATATTCACTTCATTCATCCATTCTGAATTTATCTTGGTGTAGGGTGTGAGATGTTGATCTAAACCTAATCTCTCCCATATTGTTTTCTAAATTTCCCAGCAGTTTTTATCAAATAGTGGATTCATGTCCCAAAAGTTGGGCTCTTTGGGTTTATTATACACTGTCTTGCTGATGTCATTTACCCCAAGTCTATTCCACTGATCCTCCCTTCTGTCTCTTAGCCAGTACCATATTGTTTTGATGATTGCTGCTTTATAGTATAGTTTAATATCTGGTACTGCTAGGCCCCCTTCCTTCACATTTTTTTTTCATTATTTCCCTTGTTATTCTTGAACTTTTGTTATTCCAGATGAACTTTGTTATAATTTTTCCCAATTCAGTGAAAAAGTTTTTGGTAGTTTGATAGGTATAATGCTAAATAGGTAAATTAATTTGGGTAGAATGGTCATTTCTTTATGTTAGCTCATCCTACCCATGAGCAATCAATGTTTTTTTTCCAATTGTTTAGACCTATTTTTAATTGTTTAGAGAGTGTTTTGTAGTTGTGCTCATATAATTCCTGTATTTGTTTTGGTAGATAGATTCCTAAGTATTTTATATTGTCTAGGGTGGGTTTTAATGTTGTTTCTCTTTCTTCTTGCTTCTGTGATGTGTTTGAAATATATAGAAATGCTGATGATTTATGTGCATTTATATTGTATCCTGCAATTTTGCTAAAGTTGTTGATTATTTCTACTAGCTTTTTAGTTGATTCTCTAGGATTTTTTAAATAGTCCATCATATCATCTGTAAAGAGTGATAGCTTAGTCTTTTCATTGCCAATTTTAATACCTTCAATTTCTTTTTATTCTCTGATTGCTACTGCTAGGGTTTCTAGTACAATGTTAAATAATAGAGGGGATAATGGGCATCCTTGTTTCATGCCTGATCTTATTGGGAAGGCTTCTAATTTATCCCCATTGCATATGATGCTTGTTGATGGTTTTAGATATATGCTATTTATTATTTTTAGGAAAGGTCCTTCTATTCCTATACTTTTTAGTGTTTTCAATAGTAATGAACATTGTATTTTGTCAAAGGCTGATTATTGAGATAATCATGTGGTTTTTGTTGGTTTACTTGTTGATATGGTCAATTATGTGAATGGTTTTCCTGATGTTGAATCATCCTTGCATTCTTTGTATAAATCCCACCTGATCATAATGAATAACCCTCCTGATCCCTTGCTGGAGTCTTTTTGGAATCTGTTTAGTATTTTTGCATCTATGTTCATTAAGGATATTGATCTGTAGTTTTCTTTCTCTGCTTTTCATCTCCCTTGCTTTGGGTTCGGTACCATATTTGTATCATAAAAGGAATTTGGTAGAAATCCTTCTTTGCTTATTAAGTCAAATATTTTTATAGTATTGGAATTAGTTGTTCTTTGAAGGTATGATAAAATTCACTGGTGAATCCTTCTGGTCCTGGGGATTTTTCTTAGGGAGTGCTTTGGTGGCTTGTTCAATTTCTTTTTCTGGTATGGGATTATTTAAGTATTCTATTTCTGCTACTCTTAATCTAGTCAATTTATAATTTTGTAGATATTCATCCATCTCCCTTAAGTTTCCTTATTTATTGCCATATAATGCAGCAAAATATTTTTTTGTTGCCTTGATTTCCTCTTCGTTAGAGGTGAGGTCTCCCTTTTCATCTTTGATACTGATGATTTGGTTTTCTTCTTTCCTTTTTTAAATTGGATTGAGCAGTACTTTGTTGATTTTGTTTGTTTTTTTCAAAGTACCATCTTGTAGTCTTATTTATTAATTCAATAGTTCTTTTACTTTCAATTTAATTGATTTCTCTTTTATTTTTTATAATCTCTAAATTGGTCTTTAATTGGAAATTTTTAATTTGTTCCCTTTCTTGTTTTTTGATTTGCATGCCCAGTTCATTGATCTTTGCTCTCTCTAATTTGTTAATACATGCACTGAAGGATAGCAATTTCCCCCTGAGTACTGCCTTAGCTGCATCCCACAGAGTTTGATAGGATGTCTTATCATTGTCATTCTCTTCAATGGAGTTATTGATTTTTACTATGATTTCTTCTTTAACTAACTGGTTTTGGAGAATCGTATTATTTAATTTCCAATTAGTTTTTAATTTCCTGTCCATGTGCCCTTACTGATTATTATTTTTATTGCATTATAATGTGAAAAATTTACATTTATTATTTCTGCTCTTTTGCATTTGTTTGACATATTTCTATGCCCTAATCTTTGTGAATGTACCACGTGCAGCTGAAAAGAAGTTGTATTCCTTTTTGTCCCTATTTATTTTTCTCCACATATACATTGTATCTAATTTTTCTAGGATTTCATTCACCTCTATTATCTCTTTATTAATTATTTTTGGTTTGATTTATCTAGAGCTGAAAGAGGAATCTTTAGATCTCCCAATAGTATAGTTTTACTATCTATTTCCTTCTTGTGCTCTGCCAGTTTCTCCTTAAGGAATTTGGATGCTATACCATTTGGTGCATACATGTTCAGTACCATTATTTCCTCATTGTCTATACTGCCTTTCATTAGGATATAATTACGTTCCCTGTCTCTTTTAATCATATCTATTTTTACTTTGGCTTTGTCAGAAATCATGATTGCCACTCCTGCCTTCTTTTTCTCAGTTGATGTCCAAAAGATTTTGCTCCAGCCATTGACCTTAAACTTGTGTGTCTACCCACCTCATATATGTTACTTGTAGACTACATATGGTAAGATTTTGGTTTCTAATCCACTCTGCAATTTGTTTCCATTTTATGGGTGAGTTCATCCCATTCACGTTGAGTTATAATTATCAGTTGTATATTCCCCAACATTTTGGTATCCTCTCCTAGCTCTACCCCTTCTTCTTATGCTATTTCCTTTTAAACCAGTGTTTTGTTTTAAACCAGTCCCCTTTGTCCCCTCCCTAGATTTACTTCCCTTTCTACTCATTCCCTTATTATTCCCCTCTTTGTATATTATTTAAGACCTAATGAATGTCCTCCCTCCTCTCCTCCCTTTCCCTTTTTTGACCTCCCCACTCCCCTGCTCCTCTTGGTTTATTCCTTCTGACTTTCTCACTAGGGTTAGATAGTATTCTATATCCCAATGGATATAGCTACTCTTCCCTCTCAGGGTTAATTCCACTCAGAGTAAGGTTTAAATATTATCTCTTAATGTTCTCTTCCTCTCTTCCTTATAATAGTATTCATCCCCTCCTCTTCCCATGCCCTCTTTGTGTGGTATAGCATATCCTATTTTTCTTATTCATTCAAGATTCTCTTGATGCCATCTACGATTCATCCCCCTCTTCCCCCCTCCCCCGAATCATCTTAGAGCATTCAGTACTCCAGCCTGTCCCTATGAATAATTCTTCTAATTACTATAATAGTGAATACAGTTTTTGAACATTACACATAACATTTCTCCATATAGGAATACAAATAATTTGATTTTATTGAAGCTCTTTAAGAGGCAAATTAAAAATTATATGTTTCTTTCTTTCCCCTCTGTTTCTTATTCACCTTTTCATGTTCTTATTCACCTTTTTATGTTTCTCTTGGTTTTTGTGGTTAGATATCAAACTTTCCATTTAGTCCTGGCCTTTTCTGTGCAAATTTTTCTGTGCAAATACTTAGAAATCTTCTATCTTGTTGAATGCCCATACTTTCCCCTGGAAGTATATAGTCAGTTTTGATGAGTAGGTGATCCTTGATTGTAAACCCACTTATCTTGCCTTTCTGAATATCATATTATAAGCCTTGCAGTCTTTTACTGTGGATGCTACCAGATCCTGTGTGATCCTGATTGGTGTTCCTTGATATCTGAATTGTCTCTTTCTGGCTTCTTGTAAATTTTTTTCTTTTACTTGGAAGCTCTTGAATTTGGTTATTATATTCCTGGGAGTTTTCTTTTCAGGGTTTAGTGTAGAGGGTGATCTATGGATCCTTTCCATGTCTATTTTGCCCTCTTGTTGAAGAGCATCAGTTCCGTTTTGTTAGGTAATTTCTTGTAGCATGGTGTCCAAATTTTATTAATTTCTGCTTTTTCAGGAAGACCAATGATTCTCAGGTTGTCTCTTCTATATCTGTTTTCTTGATCTGTCAAATTCTCAGTGAGATATTTCATGTTTCCTTCTATTTTATGTCTTTTGACTTTGATTTATTTGTTCTTGCTGTTTAGAGAGATCATTAGCTTCTACTTGCCCAATTCTAGTCTTTAGAGACTGGTTTTCCACTATAGTCTTGATTTTCCTTTTTGATTTGGTCTATTCTGTTTTTCATGGTTTCCTCCAATTTGCTAATCCTTTCATTTTATTTTGGGGCATCTTTTTCCAATAGGGCTTTTCTTTTAACCTGTTAATTTCCTTTTGAGCTATTTCCCACTTTTCTTGCCAAATCTCTTCTATCTTTCTCAAGATCTCAGATTTGAACTCTTCAAGAGCTTGTGACCAATTTTCATCTTTGGGGGGTTTGGATGTGATTACTTGTTTGTTTCCCTCTGCTGTTTGCTCTGTTGTCTGGAATTTTTCGGTGTAAAAGTTGTCAAATGTTAAAGAATTCTTGATCTTTCTCTTTGGAGATTCTTGTGCCTCGCTTGCCATTATTGTTATTTCTTTCTTAGTCAGAAGTCTGGGTGAGGCAGACAGGCTCTCTGCCTATGAAGCTGTGGAGCAGTTTTCACCTGAGTCCAAGTGCCATGCTCCCTCTCAGCTTTATCTTCTTGCCCACGATTGGTTTGAGCTCTTTAGGGTCCTGAGGTCTCCAGTCTAGCTGTTCTAAGGGTCAAGCCTCCTGGTGGTACCCTTACTTTCTCTTCTGTTGGAAGCTCCTTTAATAGTCTTAGGGAGCTGCTTCCACAGTCATGAACACCTCTGCACTGGGTCCCCACCCAAGATCCATGCCTGAGCTCAAAGTCTGAGTTCAAAGTCTGGTTCTTTAGTCTTTTGGTTCTTTAAGTCTTGCTGCTCTCAGCATCAGGCCCTGGTGAGCTGCCAAGAACTTAATGAATGCCCCAAACTTGCTCTAACTCTTGTGCATCAGCTTTGGCACTATAGGTGGTGTGGGGGGAGGGGTTTTCTCAACTCACATTTTAGTGAGAGCTATTTCACCTCCTTATAGCATGGAAATGCCCCTATCTCATGTACCTTCAATGCTGCCCACTGCTGTAGGGTCCCTTTGTTCATGTGGATTTGTTTTTATGTCCTCTTGAGGAGTCCTATATGTGTGGGTTAAGAGAGGTTAAGCAAGCTGCTTCTACTCTGCCACCATCTTAACCAGGAAGTTCATATCATAATTTGAATATCCAAGTGGTTAAATGAATTTATATCTGCTAATTTGGCACATTATAAGGCTATATTCATAATCCATGATTGCCCTCCTTCCTCAAAACCCTTATGGATGAATGTCTACCACTGTGAATCATACATAGTAGGGGTCAATAAATATTTTATAAGCCATAAAAGATAATAATGTTCATTGCATAATAGTCAAAAATTTTATATCAAATCACATTTTTCAGTTTATAAACCATTTTATTTGTCATGTTTAGCTCCAGATTAATGAAAAATTCAGGAATATTATAGCCATATACCCAAGATAAGAGAACTCACTACTACATACAGTCCATGGCTATCCTCTTAAATATAAATGAGCAATAAGCCTAATCTGACTCACATAATTTGTTAAGGTAAGTGTAGTTAGCAAAGTGACTGCAAGAAACATGCTAAGAAATGCATGGATCAGAGCAAGGGAGAAAGGAGTGTAAGTGATGAATCATCGGTTGAGAAAATCAGAGAATAGGTAGGAAGAATCAACTATTTAGAAGCAGTTTGTTGTTATTCAGTGGTTTCAGTCATTCCTAACTCTTCATGTGTGGCTTGTTTGTAAAAATAACGGAGTGATTATTTTACAGATGAGGAACTGAGGCAAAAAGAGCTTGCCCAGGATGACACAGCTAGTAAGTATCTGAGTCCAGATTTGAACTCAGGAAGATGAATCTTCCTGAAGATAGGCTACACATAAAAGAAGGAAATATTTACTTCAGAGGGTTGCTGAAAATTAACTCTCTGGTGAGAGGGGATGTGAGTGAACACATTACAATGATTTTGGGATATTTAAAAAATAAAATCCACTGTACAATGAAAAAGAATTTGATAAGAATAGACTGAAAGCAATTCCAAATAAAGAAGTTCAGAAATATCACTAAGCTCATTATAATACATCCACAGTTTCTCATCAGGCATATTGAATGGGGAAAATATTAATTGCACAATTAAGTTCCAAATGTTTTTCACATTTCTTTATAGATATAAATCCCGGGTACTACTAGAAATATGTCCTTCATCTTTTTAGAAACATTTCATGAATTTAACATACTACTGAACAAGGAGCACTGAAGTTGTTCCACCCTAAAACATAGAATGAATAACTGAGGCATCCTTTTAAGGAAGGAAAAAAATGCCTAGATTAAAAATTCCCTCACCAAGTGTCCCAAATCACTTTGAATCTCAAGTTATGAATGTGAGTTATGAAATAACTCAGTTTAATAAGTTTTAATCTGAGCTATGAAATTAGAATTGGTCTCTTTTTAATGGAAATTTTATTAGAGTAAACATGATCATGGAAAATGAGGATATGCTATAGGTTTGTGTTGGTGAACCAATAGCATCTGTGCCAGAGAGGGTTGTTTCCTTCCCCTTCTCCATGCATGTATGAGGATATTTCTCACATTACCTGCCCTCCTGCCAAGCAGCCCAATGGGAGCACTTCTTCCCTCTCCTATCTGGAGTTAGGTAAGGGGATCATATACAGCATGAGGTTTGTAATTTGGGCACCTGGTCTCTAAAAGCTTTGCCATCACTGCATATAGGTGATAAGAAGAGTGTCTAGGAATTGTTTTCATGGTTTCTTTTGCTATGAAAGTAGAAGAATCATTTATCCTGTTAAAAGTCCAAATTGACTATATTGCTCTAAAAATAATTTTTAATAATATTCTCCCACATAGATGTAGTTTAATTCTGAAAGAACTTTGTGATAGAGGGAAAATAAGAGAAAGAATGGAAAGACTTCACTATGTTCCTGAGTTTTGTTGTTTCACACAGACTTTCTGCCTATAGGTGTCTAATGAATTTCATTTTCAGATACTTTTCCCTCTTCCACATTGTCCTACCTGGCACTATCCTTTAACTACCATCAAATTTAAAAAGAAACTATATCCAGAATCTGTGAATATGTAAGATTTCCAAAGACTTTCTTCACATCTAGTAGACAATATTGACAAATCTATTTTCCCCTCACATATCTTCAAGGACTCTGGTTTGTAATTTTCTGCCATTTTATAAGTAAAGGGAAAAACTATTGTTTTACTGGGAAAGTGCAAACTTTTTAATCAAAGAAGATGGCTTTGTATCCTCACTGATATTTATCACCTATGGAATGCTTCATCCAAACAATTTTTATTTCAGAAACATCACTGACAGATATGTAAGGATATTCATATGAAAAGATTGTTGCTACTAGCAAAAACCTTAAATAAAAATACTCAGGACAATGGAATAAAACCATTATTAAAATATTCCATACTATGAATAGAAATTTGCATAACTTCTGTAATTATATAGCTTGATCACAGACAAGGAAAATCAGTATAAAGCAAAAAGTGTTTGATAAATGTGAAAACATAAATTGAGAACAATTTATTTGATCAGAATTTCCAGAATATATGGAAACAGTCTAAAATAATTTAGGATTAGAACCTTATACTATATCATACAGACAGACACAGACACATATAATTATTTATACATGTGTGTGCAAAATCAAAATGAATACATGAATTGAAAAAAAAGTCATACCATTAAAAGAAGAGCAGATAATATGTCTTTTAGAGAAAGAGAAATATGCATATAAACATATGTGATTAATTCTTATCCAAATATTGGGAAAAGAAAATTAAAATTGATAAAACAGCTTATTTTGATTTTATGAAATTTAAATATTTGGCAAAAACAAAATTTCCATTTCTAATATATGAAAAGAAGAAATTGACTGAGAACAAATGTCTTTGTTTAAAATATATCTGCAAAGAGTTTAATACTCCAGAGAACTAACAAATATATGACCAAAATCTTTTCCCCATTAGGGAAATGGTCAAAGCATATGAGCAAGTAGTTCTCAAAATGATAATTGAAAACTATTAATAGTGTTATAAATATAGGAGAGGGAAACTGAATACTACCACTCTTAATTGGGTGACAGTAGTGGTAGTTCAGATATATGGCTAGTGCAAGATCACCTGAGTCTTGCCACCTAGCTAGCTCCCTCCTTTATAATAGTGCCCAGGCAGGATCCTTCAGGTCAGTGGATGGGTATCCCTTTCAGGTCCCACCTGGGGTTGATTAATGGTGGATATTGGGCTCTATTAGCCTTGGACACATTTATCTGACTGTGTTTGCTCCCTTCCTAGGGATGTGATAGAACAACAACTCCAGGAAGGTACTTGAAGAGTTTTATATATATATATATATATATTTGGCAAGGAAGGAAGGTTTAGGAAATGGGAAGAGAAATAGGAAACCCTAAACTAATCTTTGATAATATTAATCCTTCAGGACTGTAGGCAGATGAGTGATTCTGGCTTGTTCTAGCTCCTCTGGCTCAGCCTGGCCACAGCCAAACCAGAGCAAGCAAGCTGTTGTATGATGTCTCTCAGCTTCTCCTTGCCAGATGTTATGCCTTTCACAGCCTTTACGAACCACCCTTTCCACCCTCTTCTTCTTCTCCTGCCCACTTCCCGGATCCCTCCCGGGCCCCAGGATACCTAGATACCTAAGGATGTTTTGAATACCTAAATATCTAGGGGACAGAAGAATAGGAGGATTCATGATCTGGATACAGGTTGGCAAATGTCAGTGAAGTTCAGACAGGCGTTCTTGCAAGGTTGAGCCAAGCAAGCCTCAGATCCCAGTAGACCAGGGTCTACAGATCCCAGGTCCAAAGGAAAGGGAAAAGACCCCCTGTCAGGGGCTTCCAGGGTATTTATTCCCCCCCTGGCCAACCGCTTTCTCCCCTGTCCTCGTGGCCTCTGGGAACATTCTGAGGTCCAATGGTCTTCACCTGTCAATAAATGGTGGGACTCTCAGCTCCCAGAGTTTCAATATAACAATAGGTAAATAAAAGATTCTTCCACGTCATTAATTCTAAAAGAAATAGAAAGTTAAAGAACCTTGAGTTTAAACCTCACAATCAACAAATTGACAAAGTTGATAAAATATGGGAATTGTCACTGTGGGAAGAGATTTAAAAGACCAACAAGCTAATGTGTTGTTGATGGGGCAATAAATTGGTCCAATAATTAGGAAAAGCAATTGGGGATTGTGCAATTAAAATGACTAAAATATCCATGCCTTTTGTCTCAAAGACCTTACTGTTAGGCATTAGCCTCAAAGACATCATTTTAAAAAGATATAAACCCCGTAAAAAAGAATAAAATAAAATATTTAAATAAACTATTTTTGGTGGAAGCAAAAAACAAACAAACAAAAACAAATGAAGTATATTCCCCCAAACTGAGACTAAGTAAAATGTGTTACAAAAATGTAGTAGAAAAATATTTTGTTATAAGTAATAATGACCAAGGCAAATATAGGGGAAAAAACATGGAAATACATGGACTGATATAAAGTAAAACAGGCCTAGTACACAATGACTATAGTAATATAAATAGAAAGGGAAAGAGAAAACAATAAAAACTGAATGTCATGAAATTTTAAAAAATGTTGACCCCAAAAGAAAAATTGATATCTTCTCTCTCTCTCTCTCTTTTGCAAAAACTAGGCCCCATATGTATGAAATGTTGCATACATGCGTCTAATTTTTTAACTTGATTAATTTTATTGAATTTTATCTTTTTATTTTAAAAAATAATATTTTTATTATCATCATCTCTATGGAGTGAAAAGAAGGATATAGAGGAAAACGGAGGTAATATAAAAACTAACATATCAATAAATATCTGCTAAAAGAAGAAAAAAGGGAAGAAATTATTCCATAATTGGCTCTAAAGGAAAACTGGTAGAAGCATTTTTGTGGATACAGTTCAAATTCAATTAAAGCACCACTTTTTAAAAAATAGATTGAACTTTCCTGTAATATTTGGACGCTTCCATATTCTATGTGAAAGATTACGTTTAATCATGTGTGTCTTTAGGTGCAAAAAGGAGAATTAAATTGAAAAAGAAGGAGATTTTGAAGTTAGAGTAATGTGAGATTATAGTATGTTGATATGTGAATTAACAAATATTAATGTATCTCAGAGGGCTAAAAAGGAATGCAATTTACTTTTCCTCCCAGCCTTAATTTGGAACATATCAGTGATAGTTGATTCAGGCTTGACCTATGACTTTAGTGATATATATATATATATATATATATATAATTAGATATATATATATATATATATCATTCTAAGATTAGGAAATTTCATCTACTAATGCAATTTAGCACCTTCTTTGCCTAGGAGATGATAACTTTAAGTTACTTGCACACCAGTTCATATTAGAGGCAAGACTTCAATTAAGATTTTTCTAACTCCTTGGAGTTTTTCATGTACTACACAAGTCTATCCTTCATACATAACACATCAGTCAATGAAAAATTCTGGCTTTTTAGATGAGCATTATTTGGCCATTTAAAGTGATGCTTTTTCATGGACAATTGCATGGAAAAAATCTGTTCCTCCCTAATTATATCAATGACATATTTCACAAATTTGCTATTTAAAAGAGATTCTTTCTAGAGTTCACTTCAGTGTTTTTAATTTAATTTAGTTAAGTTGATCTATGGGCCTAAAAGAGATTGAGGGAGAGAGAGAGAGAGAGAGAGAGAGAGAGAGAGAGAGAGAGAGAGAGAGAGAGAGAGAGAGAGAGAGAGAATTAAAAATATATATCATATATATACAGAAATATATTTCTACTTTGATATTAATATTTGAATAAAGAAAAAAGCAATGCAAAGATAGAAGAAATTCCATGAAATTTAGCAAAATTAATAACTGGAAAAGAGATGTTTTTGGAAAAAGAATCAACATTACTAAGTAATAATACACTTTGAAACTGAAGCACTATGTTCAATGAGTGGTTTTAATAAAATTTTTTAAACTAAAATTATATGCAATTCCATACTTGTGTACCCTGCCCACTCAAGTACCTCTATAAATAAGTAGAGGCAGATATCTTCTCTGATACCTTTTGAGAGGCCAAACTTTTCTTTGTTTGTAATTTTGAAATTTTCATTTTAATTTTTCTATGTTTTAAAAATCATATTAATATTAGGAACTCCCTCTTAAGATCTTTCCAACTCTATTATTGTCAGTTTTTAGTAGCAGATCCAGATCTAGAACACAAGTTCTCTGTCTCCTACTCATTTCCCTTTCACTATTGCATATTTTCTCTATAATATGGGAATTGAATTTGACTAAGATTCTGTTGGGAATAAATTAGTCTCTGCATATGAAAAAAGCACTACTAATATTCCAAGATTAAGAGACATAAGGGAGAATGTAGGACATAGGTGGAATTACTGTCTTAGAAAAGAGGAATACTGAGCAAAAGGCTTCTTTGTGGCCATTGGGATGTATTTGTGAGAGGAATGGTCATTTAAAAGAAGGGGTAAGGGGGAAGACAGTGAATTTGAAATAGAGCAAAGGAAACTGAGTCAAAGCATAAAGTTCATGTCTTTGGCCTTGTTACTATATACCTCTAAGCAGCTGAGTCCAATGGGCTACACACTGGAGAAAATGTTACAACTACTTATAATAATAATGATTGCTGTTAAACAAATCATATTTTCAGAGTTCTTTAGAACCAAATTTCAAAGTAGTAATAATATAATCAACTCAGTCATCTGTGTTAAATAGATAATGTTCCAAAAAACAATGATAATGCTAATGGATTAACCCCTAGCCATTTCTATGTGGGAAAGATCATATAGTTGACTGATTTTTTAATTATATGTATGTGTTTATGTGTCTGTGTTCATTCATATATGTTTATCTAGTTAGTAGAGTCTGACTCACTCTACATAGGCAGATGGCTGAATCTCACCTCATCTTCACCCTTTAATGTTATTCTGAGATCTCTTTATTATTATTTTTATTATTATTCTGTTATTCTGAGGATTTGGTGTATTTCTTCTCTAAGGTCAAATACTCAAATCCCCACCACTTGTTACTCTTAAGTGAACAACTAGTACCTCCTTCCAATGGACCACTTAATATCAGTCAGTTTTCCTTTTAAACTCTTACCTTCCATCTTAGAATCAATACTGATAGAGACTGGCAGTGGGCAGTGAGGGGCAGTCATAGAAATAGGACCTTTACGCTCTGAAATATTGTAGTTCTCACCATCTAACCCTGGTTAAGCATCAGCCTCAAAGTCTGTAGTTTCAGACATGAATTGCAGAATGTGTATTGTTGATCAGTTACCCATTCTGTATCATCGATCACCTCTATGAGATCTCTAATGTCATATATTAGGCATCAACTTTAGGCTATTCTGTTTTATTAATTATTCATATTGTTCTCTATTTACTTTAGCTCTGAACTGTTAGGACCATGCCGTATCTCATGCCCCCCACACATGTTCTCATTCCAGAAGGGTAGTGAGACCTCTCCCATGTTGCCAAATCATGACAGAGTGGATAATAGAGGAAACACAGCTCGTGTGCACTAGAAACACTGGCATTCTAGAAGGATGACACATGATTAGGAAGAGAAAATGAAGATTATAAAAGTGACAAATATTTATAGGAGCAGGAGTTGCCCTCAGCCTATGAAATCTGATTTCAGAAAGTGCTATGTATTAATGCAGTTAATTCTGTTTCTACAAAT